>NW_028274822.1:46365000-46422500 GCF_037043125.1 Eumetopias jubatus
GGGTCTGGAGGCCGCGGGGAGCCGGGAGGTCCGGCGCTCCGAGGCCGACAGCGGGGAGGGTGAGCGGCGGAGCGCGAGGACCGGAGGAGGTGCGGGCAGGCCCGGCAAGGAATCGGGACGAGGGCGTGGGGGGCGACAGCTGGAGGCGGCGGAGGCCCTTGCGTCCCCGGAGGCGGAGGACAAAGGGCGGCTTGTGCGCCCGCCCGGGCCCGAAGGGTCCCGCCGAGGTCCGCGCGGCCCGGCCCCGCCCTCTGGTCCCCGGCGGCGCAGCATCCTCTTCCTCCTCGGCGGCCCGGGCCCCGGCGCCCAGTTGCCCCTGGTACTGCCACTTGGTCTCCCGAGGCGGCCGCCGGCCCGGGGGAGGGGGAGGGAGAGCCGGGCGCCCCACGCCTTCCCGGTCCCTGGCCGATGTGTATTTATGAACTCGATTAACGGAGCCCTCACCGCACACACAAAGCCCTTTCTTCTCCTGGGAAGAGACGGGGTGGGGGAGGGAGGGCCTCGCAGATTGGAACGCTCTCTTTTTTTTTCCCCCCCGAAGCACAGAAGTTTTAGTTTGAAAGCGAGCTGAATCTCTGACATGTGTCTTGACACAGTTTTTGTGGTGATTTACATTCACGTGGGCCACACATTTTCTGGGAAAACCTAGACCAACGGCCTGAAAGATTCCAGCAGCCGATAGTGAAAAAATAAACGCCACGGGCGTGCGCGGGTGTCAGGGTAACCGTGGACCGCGCTCGCGTCCGGGGAACTTGCCGTGAGACTACTTCCTTAAAAGTCACTAAGAGCGAAGTACCAGGACAAACCTCTTCCTAGTCACTTGGCAAGAAGAACTTTCCGAGTTTGATAGGACAGCGCTCCGTGTCAGTCCGGTTTAAAGGGTTGCAGAAAGGCTCCTGAACCCTCAGTAATTTGTGAGGCTTTTTATTTTTAAAAAGTTTATTGAAGTTTGCACAATGGGTGGTTTTGCTTCTCCGCAGCCTCTGGGCATTCAGTTCACCTGCCTTTGGAATTAATTCATAGATGAAGTTCTGATGATCGTGGGTGCATGCGTTCCCCGTGTTTCCTAAAGAGGATTCATTCTCATGCACGTAGGATTTTCTGGGCAGTAAGTGAAACCTTCAGTTGATGGTATTCGCAGGGCAATCTTGGATAAGTGGATTTGCAAAATACCTGAGACCAAGACCTGTGTAGTTCGTAAGTTAATAAGCACAAAAGAAAAAGAAGAGGCAATTGGAAATGAATAAAGAGGGAATTTTATTCTTTTGTTATATTGTCATATTGCAAAAATACTCAAATATCTTCTCCACGAAGACACAGCATCTGTTTCTACTGCCAAGCTCTAAATAAAATATTTACATTAAAAACAAAGATTTAGCTTCCATTTTCTGTGTGGGCACGGCACACAGTGGTGTTCTCCTCTATCAGCTGCTTGAATGACTCCCAGCACAGCGAATGGCCTCAGGTGGGCTGGCTGAGCTTTGGGGGTGAGAAGCTGAAGACAGGAATAAAAATAGTACAGTCCTTACCAAAGAGCTGGTTTGTTTTTCTTCAGGGTATGCATTTACCTGGAAAAATACATATTTAGATGAGCTATGTCAGATGAGTAATTATGATATTAGTAGCGGTTTTGGAGAAGTAGAGTGGCATTCTAGGTGGCTCTTGTTAAATATCTTGCCTTTTTTTCACTGTTTTCATTTCCCCGTGTCTTCCTGGAAGGGTCTCCTTTTTTTTTTTTTTTTTTTAAATGGGTTTTAGGAGTCTTAGTGTATGGATTCTGTACATTATATTGTTTGGAAGGTCACACTCGGATCATAGAGAAACCAGGGAGGTGTTATTATGACAGACATTCTGGCATCCCCATAATAATAAGCAAGAAGCAACGCTTTGCTACCAGCAGGCATAGAAAGGCAGACCTGATTTGAGTTTCTTCTATGAAGAACTGATTAGTAGTGTGCTCACTAAAATAAAAATTCTCATCCTATTAGATGAGTGACAGTGTTTCAGAACCTCACAGATTACTTTATACCAACTTGGGGAGGCATTGGAAACCATGAAAATGCAATGTGCCCTTCTAAATAAAACATGAAGTTCTGCCTTCAATTTCCAACTTGTCTCCTACATCCATACTATTTCTTTAACAAACAAGATTTAAAAGATATTTCTGATATGGCTGTCACTTTTGATACCATAATTTGCAACTTATATCTCAGGGGGATAGTTTACATAAGGCAGGTAAAAACATTAAAAAACAATATGACAATTAAGTTTGGAGTTTTTGTTTTCAACCCAATGCTTAAAAATAAGGTCTACCGGGAAATTCTACTAATAGTTGAATTTATTTTGTGTATTCTCATAAATTTAGTATTTTGAATCAGGAATTAGATTTACTTAAAAATTAGGCAAGGTTTTCTGTTTGTAGCAAACTTTAATGTAATCGTCCTAATAATCCACCTCCCTGAGAGTAGGTGCCAGATTTTTGGATGCAGTGGGGCATGCCTTGCTTGGTCTCCTTACCTCCTCTAAAGTGCACTGAAACTGCTAAACACCAAAAAGATTCATTTCTCCATTTTTGAAAACTGTGAACTATATTTTGAAACATGAAACTCTTTTACCCCTCTACCTCTCCAAGCTCTAGCATCAAAAGTCCGTCAGCCCACTGAGTCGTGAAACTTACTCCTCCGTCCTTACGCTACGAAATCTTCAGAATAACCCTTTCTGTTTAATGAAAGAGACTTACAGCCAGTCTTCAGAGGCAGGGATGGTCAGACAATTGAACGAGTCACCCATTCTATCCCATTTGTGTTATTTGGAAATTTACCTCCATTCGTGAGAGTAGACCTGGTATTTGAGTAGATCACCTGACTGAACAGAGATCTGCTGGCAGCATGTTTTTCGAGGCAGCAAATCAGTTGCATCAAATTGGTCAGTTGTGACCTATTTCTGTTTTTCTTGCTGGCTCTTTAGTCTATTTCTTGTGGTGCTTCTCTGATGGAAGTTTTTTGGCCATTTTACCTGATAAAAACAGGGTCTTTCTTTCTTTCCTTTTTTTTGAAATTTACTCTAAAAAGCACTATAAGAAGGAAAAAGTGGTCCACTACGTGAAGGTGTGATATATTCAGCAAGAGCCAAGTTATAAAGCTGGAAGGAGAGAGGCGAGCACTTAGACATTTAAATGGCCAAGTTAAACACAAGATACAGTTAGGATATCTGGACCCTCAGGTGTTCATAAACCTGTACCAGAGGCCTCGAGAGAGAAATGGTGGGAAACAGGGAGAAAGAGAGCCCCCAAATTACCTTGTTTAACTTGGCTGTCACAGTAGCTAACCCTTTGTAACTTGGCACATTTTGAAGTTATCACACTTAATGATTGACCTTTTTCCTTTTTCCCATTTACCTTCTTTTGTACTTATAATGCTTTTTTTTAAAAGAAGTAATTTATTAGAAATATAATGAAGTGGCAAAAATGTAGCCCTCAATTTAAAGAAGAAATGTAAACTATAGAGTTTGAATGAAAAGGCAGTGGATTTTAAGTCCATAACCTTTTGAAAGTCAGAAAACCTATCTATTAGGCTGTATTTTCTACTGGAAAGCCTCTCAAAATTGTAGGTGTTAAAAAAACCATCTCAGGGAGCTTGTACTAGCCCCTAAACTGAATAGAAATGTTAAACTCTCTCATCCTTACTTAAACACATTTCCCCCTGTGCTTCAAAGACAAAATATATTTTCTTATAGGTAGACAGGTGAAAAAATATGTATATTAAAAAAAGTGTGGTTCTCTTATACTCCATGTGTTGTAGTTCTTAAAACAAAACAAAACAAAACAAACCTTACCATTAGAGATTCAGTTTGGGTTTTGGAAGTGATGCCATAGAAAGAAAAAAAAAAGCCCTGAATTTTATGTGAAAAGACAGTTGCATTAAGACAGTATCATAGTTTGCTTTTAATTAAAACTTACTATGTGGCTTTTCCCTCAAAATTCTTTTTAGATAAGCTAAACATGACTACCTTTTTAAATAACTAAGGTGAGTTTTAAAAAATTAAGAAGATATCTATATTATCTTTATCTATATGTTCTTTTTCATGATCGTGAGGGCAGAATGCTCTATTAATGGTGCAACACACAGCAATGTATGCTTTTACTTTTGAATTTGGATGCTAGAAAAGCCTGATTAGTGGAAACACCGCAGAAGCTCAGTGTTTGATATCCATATCCCCTTCAGACAGTTGTACTTGTTCTTCTGTTCATCTATCAAGCGGTGACTGTTTCTTCCCTCTACCACCTCTAAATTATACTGACTAGATGTTGAAGTCATTAAATTGATTACAGTCCAATCAGTAGACAATCCGACATAAACAAAAACAGCAATTACAGTTGGCAAGAATCCCACGAGTGCTAGTCAAAGTTCCAGAACTGATGGTCCAGTGAGTCTTTTCCAAAACGCTGGATTTCACGATTTTAGCAGCTCTGGCAGCATCTTCTTAAAGGGAGGGCACAAAAATTCATAAGATTCCACTTGGCTTTAAAAACAAAAACATCTGTTTGATGCATGAGTGGATTGTTGGCTTTTATTTACCCAGCCAAAAAAGGGCAAAAAATAGGATGTTGAACATAAAAGCATACATGTAAAAATGAAATTACAAAGGGATTTGAGATTAGCAGCTTTGTATAAAGCAAGCTGTTAATAATGTTTTCTTTTTTGTTTTGCCAGGGTATTCCTATATCCCTTAAAATCCATTGTCGTTATTGACAACAGTGACATCTAATAGTGATGGCAGAATGTTTCGGCTTTTTGCTCCCAGTAATTGTACTCCTTTTTACTTGCTTTTTTGGGTCATTGCGAGTCTTCTAGCATATTTGTAGGAGATTTCTTTTCATCATATAGGAACATTTTTGCTCCCCTCCTTTTATTTTTAAAGAAAATCTGTGAGAATTGACTAGTCTGGTGAATTCTCATGAAATACTTGTTGACATAAGTTGAAATGTAATATTAAGTATACTTGCTTGAGTTTTCATTTTGATGTAAAACCATGCAATGAGGAGAAAGAGGTTTTGATAGTAGAAAAGAGCAATTCTACCAAGATCAATTAAGAATTTTATGAAAGTTCTGTTTTTCCTATTACTGCTTTATTAATTCATCTGACAGAATTCACATTGCTGGTTTTATTGTCATTAATTTGGTTGCCATAGAATACATTCTTTATGGCTAGGTTTAATAGATACCATGTTGAGTTTTTAGTTATTTTTAAAGGAGAAAGTAGTTTTAAGACTTGGAACACTTGCATCATATTTTAGTAGCCTTATGGATTGTTAAAAATGTAAATGTTGTCATTAGGTAATATGTTAAAGAGTGCTTTTGAATTGAATGAAATTTTGATATGAAGGCTGATATTCCAAATCAAATCTCTGGCTAAGTATTTTCCCAGATGTATTTAATTTTTTTTCTCCATTGACTCCTGTTGTGCTGTCAAAGGTTAAGGTTAGTTCTGTGGAGGGGATGTGTGCAACTTTCTAATCCCATTTCAATTAAATATGAAATATGTTCCTGTTTTTTGTTTGGGGATTATGAGGTACCCTAGCTGGGACTGCATACCTTTTTTTTTGTTGTAGTGAAAGTGTACTTGTCTGATTTAAAACACGTTCTGCAACAATGTTATTATAATGCAATTAAAACTTAAACATTAAAGTTAACATTAGTAAATTTAAATAGCTCTGTTATAGTATTAATCAGATAGTGTAAGGAAAGCTTTTAAATGGTTTAAATAATTATGCAACTCTTGGCATAAAAGCCTGACACAAGATAAATCTTTGAAAACTAAGTAGAATTGTGGCTTTTTTTTCTTAAACTTTAATTTTAGGCAGCTTGGGCTTTTAGCATGCATCACATTCCACCTCTAGTATAAGTAATTATGCCAGTTTAGTAATTATTAGAGATGAAAGAAATTCAGTAAGATACGAATTCTTTAAAAACTTCAGTAGCTTCAGTTTTAGCAGGGATAATGATCAAGCAGCAGTTATCCAGCTGCCTGGGGACCCTGCCACAGCTACAAGCACTGGGCTGATCTTGGGGGTATCATTATTATGGCAGCACACACTACAGTTGGCATTTCTACTCTAGATGTCTGATTGTAGAGGTTTATAATTCGGTCATAAAAAAAAATCTGGATTCAAATATGACTGTTTAGAAACTCCCACTTCTTAGGAGATTGACAAAAAAAGATAAATGCATATGCCCCTAAAAATTATTATTGTTGGACATCATATATTTTCATTTCATAGCATAGCAAATGATTTTTAAAATCCTGAAAGGAAAACTCTGTATGTAAATCTGTCATTTGCATGTATGTATGTTTGAGAATGTATTGAGCATTTTAAGTCTTGTTTTCAAATGCAGATGATTTGTTTTGGAAAGCATATACTATTCATTTGTGAGCATAGCTCTCAAGCTGAATATGGTCAAGTGACTGACATTCAGAATATTTATTTTCATAATAGTGCAGTTCGTCAGAATCACATTTTGGTATTTTGGTTACAAGAAATATTTTGTTATATATTTTAAAACAGAAGATTTCAGTGCCTCAGTTATCACAAGTCAGTAGGAGATAGACACGGAAGTGGTATGCACACACACAAATATACTCTAATGTTCTATTTGACATAACATTTTGCTCGGCAAATCCATATGAGTTAATCAGTGTTTAAGGAAAAAATTGGATTGAATTGGATTTTGCCTAATAGACATTGGTATCATTGTAAGGAATATAATTTCCTTTTAGAAATTAAAATCACTTTACCATTGAGTGTCATTACTTCACTATTTTTATTACCATCTTCTCCTTTCTGTCTCACAATTGGCCTTTTTCCAAAGTTTCCTATCCAATCAGTGTACTGTGAGAGGTATCTCAAGATGGAAACTCATTTACCTGATGGGAATGAAGGAGATCCATGGCTCTCATTCTTGAGTACAGATAGTCCCATGTATTCCTACAGAATATGTTTGTGAAGACTGGGCAAGTGAGGAGTCGGTAAGGTGAATGATAAATCACTGTACTACAGGGGGCGCTGTGACCAGGAATCTAATATACGTTTGTGGTGTTTTTAAACTCAATTATGTTGACTTCTAGAAACAACTTCTAGCATTTCATACGTATCCTTTAATATTATAATATTATTATTTTTCTTCACAGTAAAACCAGATTAGGTCTCGTAAGTGCATGAATAAGACTAAATAGTAATTACTTTTAGCATTCCTAATGATTTAGCTTGTCTCAGTTGTTTTGAGTTTATTAGACATGTTTCCCCGCACTAGTATCACACTTTGGTCTTTTCTTATTTTTATACATTAAAAAAAAGGCAATTAAGTATTCACAAAGAACACTCCACTAAGTGGCAATGAAGCCAACACAGAGCTATTGGCTGGGAGGTTGGGCTATCATGAGTTCATTGGAATGTTTTGTTCATTGGCTAATGTATGGAGTCTGAAGTTGCTCTGTGTATTATGTAGGGTGGTTGGGGCTGTCAGTGTGCAGTATGAAAAGTTAGATGGACTGTTTGCAGAGGCAAGGGTTAAAAAAACAAACAAATCGTGGGCTCAAGAGAGTGCATATTAATTCCTGGAAAGAGTAGAGAATAAAAACAGAAACAATTAGTTATGGTCATAAGTATCATGACTTGGATATTAGTACTAGTAGGGAGATGGTTGCAGAGTAGAAAGGGCAAGGGGGTGAGTCCTGATGTGCTGGCTGCACTTTTTTGGCAAGCCACTTAACCTCTGTTCTCTAGGATTTGGATTTCCTCTCTGTAAAATGAGGGGGCTCATTTCATCACTTAACAAGCGTCCTCCCCTCCCCCGCCCCACCCCAGTGCTTATTTTGTTCCTGGCCTTGTGCTAAGTTCTGAGAATTAGGTTGTGAACCAAGCAGACATAAGCCTTGCTCTTAGGAAGCTTATGGTCTAGAAAACTGGATGAATTTTAAATATCTTCCATTACTTTTTAATTTTAATTTAGGAAGGAAGCAAAGCAAGTGAGGAGAAGGAGATTCATATATATGATACACTCCCTTTCTCAACAAGTTAAGTCAGTTAAAAAAGTTAGATAAAATGGGTTTCAAAACATTTTTGGCACGAAAAGTTGGTGAGCTATAATTTTTAAGAATAGTGAGCAATGTTTCCTTTTATAATTAAAATGTAAATATGCTCACTTGAACTGAAACCACTTAACACAATATATAGAATATTCCCATCTCTTTTGGATTTAGGTCATTGACTTAGAAATATCTTTTACTCCTCCAAAAGATCTGGATAACATTTTTTGAAAGTTAACTGTATGATATTAAAGTTCATCTTTAAAAAAAATCAAAGATATATGTCATCTTTTAAGATAATTGAAAACTCTTAGAGAGTATGTATGATGCTGATATTAAAAAAGCCAGCAACACGAAACTTCAGTTAGGAATCCCTGCCATATAAAATTGAGGTGAAACAAGTCACGAGGAACTCATTCCATTAAATATTCAGGAATAGAACACTAAGGAATGAAACAAGTTGGTATTGAAAAGTCCATAGCACAGGTTTGACAATTTCTCCCCTGGGAGACGGGTGAATGCTTTGAAATAAACTTTTACAGAATCATAGATCTTAAGCATAAGACAATTTAGAGATAATGATATTGGGTGTCTTGATGGTCTTCATGTTCAAAGATGTGAGTGCTGAATGAATGGTGATGGTGGAGTGTAACTGACCGAAGAAAAAGATGATCAACATGAAATCCCTTTTGCCTCCTCCAAAATCATATAGGTCATTTACATAAGTATTGCATCATTATACCAAATTTTTAATCTTCAAAATAAAACCGTTACAAGATAATAACACCATTTTATAGCTCCTGTTAAATGTAACTGTTTTTTATCCTTGCTGATTTGCATATTTAAAACCCAGTCTGAGTGTGATGGGCTGGCGGACCCCTGGGATGGCTCCCTAGCTCTGTCTTTGCCTCTGTGTCCCTCAGCCAGGAGAGTGCTCAGCCAGGTGCCTGACTTATACTTGGTGCTTGGTAACTTCCAAGGAACCAAAATCACTTTGTTTCTTGCCAAAGGAGTGTGTTGATGACTTCTGATTCCCTTCTATCTCTAACATTGTAGATTCTCATTGTAATTGTAATTGTAATTCTTGCAAGTTGATCAATAATTCATATTAATGGGGCAGGCATGCTTTTTAAGTTGTGAACTTGATTGAGTTGCAGGTGATGGAACAAAACCAAATGAGAGGTTAGGTGGTCTTACTTTCCACTACAATTTCTTGTCCAGACTCCCTGTTTAGGGAGCTAATATAGGAGAACACATGTATCACACACAGAAACATCCTTGGGGCTTTTATAAGGAATCTGACTCCATCCAAGTTTTGGAATTTTCATACAGCAATTGGTAGTTGCTAGATGAGAGCCTAGGGCCAGTGACCAATTCAGCTCAGTAGGGGATTGTCATGACTCACTGGGAGCAGCTCTAACAGACGCAGCCACTTTGGACTAGAAATCATGCGTATGTATGCATGGGTGTGTGACCAACTCTGTTTGCCTGGTTGTTTGCAGTGGGATGGGTATGAACCTTTAGCAGTACAGATGTTTGAGCCAAGGTCAAAGTGTGTTGCTTGAAGGACAGCATTTTAATTTAGTTTGACTTATGTTGGCTAGTCATCTTCAATTCATGTTCATCCATTTGCCCAGATGCTGGTGCCATTTTCATATAGCAGCATGGCCCAAACCTTTAATGATTTTCACGGCTTCATGTTGAATCTCCTGTAGGCTTACTGTGAATTCACAAGTCAGTTTTATACAATTATAAAGACTTGAATATTATTTTCATTTCTTAAGACTCATCCCTCATCTTCCTGACCCACCCAAGTTAAAATGACTCTTCTCTTTATTATTCCCTCTATATGTCACATACCATAGAAATCATAGCACTAAGTTGGTTTTCTGGTTTGTTGAGAAGCCCTCTGAGAGCAAGGCTCTGTGTTTCTTTTTTTAAGATTTTATTTATTTGAGAGACAGACCGAAAGTAAGAGAGAGAGCACGAGGTGGGGCCACGGAGAGGGAGAAGCAGGCTCCCCACTGAGCAGGGAGCCCAATGTGGGACTCGATCCCAGGATCCAGACTTGATCCCAGGACACTGGGATCATGACCTGAGCCTAAGGCAGACACTTAACCTACTGAGCCACCCAGGCGCCCCAAGGCTCTGTGTTTCTTTTCTTGAATCCCCATAACCTAAAGCTAGATGGTAAACAAACAAATGTACAAGTACACAAACAAATGTAGTAATTTAGTCATTTGTTTCATCAACAGATATTTACTGCACATTCAACTTTTACCAGTCTAAGAGTGCTCAGAGTTGGGGATGAAGGAATTACAACCAAGCAGTGGAAGCACATTAGATGGACAATTGAATAGATACTAATAACTTACCGTCATGTTAAAGGAAAGTACTGGGTGTTATGAGCACATTTCACAGATATTAGTGAGGTCAGGGCAGCATCATAGAGGAAGCACTTTCCAACCAAATCTGAAGTTTAATATGTTTTTTTTTAAAGATTTTATTTATTTATTTGAGAGAGAGAGAGAGGGCACATGAGCAGGAGGTGGGGCAGAGGGAGAAGGAGAGGGACAAGTAGATTCTCTGCTGAGCGTGGAGCAGGAGGCTGGATCCCAGGACCCTGAGATCATGACCTGAGCCAAAGTCAAACACCTAACCAACTGAGCCACCCAGGTGCCCCAAGTTTAATATGTTTTTGAATGAAAACTATTGAACATGGTCATGCATTCTATAGGAATTTCTAGTTGAGCATCAATTATATGTCAGGTGCTAAGGATACGGTAAGGAACAAGTCAGACCCAGTTGCTTGTGGGTTTCACGAAGCTCACAGTCTATGAAGACTTACTGAGATGATTATTTGTTTTCCTCGTGATGTTGTTTAACTCCAATCTGTACTTAGTTTTGCAGCAATAGTATGCTTTCAATTCATACAAGTGGCATCTCTTTTATATTATTTGCACTTGGCTAACTTGTGTGTAAGTTCAGGCCATCCTTTGTACATGGGCCTGGTTTTTCCACTCTTAAGTAAACTACCCTAATTACATCCATTGAGTTTTTCATCATTAGATCTATTTATTCTTGCAAACATCTGGATTTCTTTTCATTTTTATAATGTAGTCTAAATACTGGATAAAAGCACTCATTTTGGTATCATAAGACAATTTAACAACTCTCCTCCATTTTGCCTCATAGATACTTAGGAAAATGTATTCAAACTGTGTACTATGTTTCTGCTTATGATCTTTGCAAATTCTTAGCGCAATTTCCACATCAAGGAGCTCAGTAAACACTAGAATCTGACAATACATCAACAACCTGATTCTGTGTTTGTATATTCTCCATAGTACATTATGTAATTGAAAACTTCCACAGAGAAAATGGAATTTCATAAAAAAGTAATCTACCTACCCAAACTTTTCAACTCACATATTTTAGACATTTTCTGTTGTTTCAGTTCATAATATTATTTACAAAGTCCCCCCAAAACAGTCTGTGAGCAGATGTTTGAAGCCCGAGCCACCATCCACATAATTCTCCAAGCCAAGTCTGAGTGAGATGCATTGACACCCTGGACAGGCTGATAATAATGGGTTGCCTCTTCCAACTGTTCTTTTAAATATGCTCCACAGTTGTTTTGAGAGATTGAGGATTCTAGTGGTAATGTACTCAGACAGTAAACTGGACCATGGTTAGATGGCAATATATTTATGTGGGTATCTTGGATATCTTTTCTTTCCCCAACAAAAGTGAGAGCTCTCTATGCTTCCCTACCTAAATATACTTCCTAGAAGCCCCTCCATACCAACCATGAGGACTTTTCTTTTATTCTAACAACTCTGTACTATCCATGGCATGGTGTTCCATCATTCCACCCTTCCCCTACTGATGGCCATCAGCTTGTTTCTATTTATTTACTTATTTGTTTGCTTGATTTACTATTTACAGATGTTGCTTCTATAAGCATCTACACATACTTGCTGACATGTATGATTATATACATGGGATAAATCTCCCAAAATGGGATTGCGGGGTATAGGGAACATGCATGTCACATCTTGATAGCTCTTGCCAGTGTGCCCTCCACAGAGATATTTCCAGTGCACACTGTTGTTAGCAGCAGGGTTGGAGAGGATCTGTGTTTAAATACTTTATCTTTACTAATGTGACTTGTGAAACAAGCAAACTGGTATTTCATTGACATTTTAATTAGCATTTCTATAATCATGATCATCCTTTCCTATGTTTATACATCATTTGTATTTATTTTTCTGTGAATTGTCTTTGTATTTCCTTGGCTCTTTTATCATTTGGTTTGAAAGCAGCCCATATTAATAAGAAAATTAGTCCTTTGTCTGACTTACGTGTTGCAGATATTTCCCCACTTTGACTTTGTGGGTGGTAATTTTTTTTCTTTTGTCATACAGAAGTTTAAAATTGTTTATTTTCAGTTTTGTCAGTACGTTCCCTTGTAAGTAACAGATTTTGTGTCTGACATAGAAAGTTTTTTTTTTCTTTCTGATCATTCTTTTTAGTTTTTAGTTTTGTCTTTCCCATGAAACTGGCTGCAGGGTCTTGTCTAGTCCCCTCCCAGCCCTGTGTCCCCAGTATGTAACCACATTTCTAGAAATATAGTAGGTGCTCAGCAAACATTTAGTTAGTGGGTCAGTATATATGGTGATTAAGAGCATGGCTGTTAAGCCAGACACCCTGGGTTGAAATTCTAATCTGGTTGACCTTGGGCAAGTGATTATGTCACTTTGGACTACAGTTTCTCTATCTGTAAGTGAGGATAATAATAGTACCTAATTTATAGAGTTTTTATGAGAATTAAGAGTTAATTCATGTAAGCTCTTAGAATAGTATCTGGCAAATAAGAAGTACCTAGTCAATGGTTTTTACTTTTACTCTTGAAGGTTTTCTATCTTGTGAGGAAGCTCTTCCTCCCACGGTATACAACCCTTTTCTATTCTAGAAAATTCTTTTTTGGTGTGGTTCAGGAGTAGGGATTTCCAGCTATCTGTGTACACACAGCCTTTTCAGAGGCCTGTCTTGGGTGGGTTCCTTGCAGACATCTTTGCTAGGTTCAGTGTGTCATGGCTAGCCCCTACACACTGGTCAAATTAGTGCCTGGTTCCAAGCTTCATTTTGCTTTGCCAATGTAGACAGTGTTCTGAAAGAAAAATTCCTGTAGAAATTCCAATTAAAAGATAATGGAAACATAAAGTGGAGCTAATTAATTTTAGAGCCTCTGCCATCTTTTTGGTAAGTCAGGTCTGTGTCTTTGAGGTTCTTTGCAAAAGGGCCAATGCTAATTTGCAAAGGTAGGCTAATTGTTCTTGGGAGAGGAGCTAGAGACAAATAATTCACATATCATTATGAAGGTTTAATCATAGTAGATTTATTAATAATCCTTAAATTAAAAAGGTAAATCTGGGCTTGGGTTTACAAAGGAATTAGCTGAACAAGGGGATAATTTTCTACATCACCATACTCATCAGTACATTTATCTAGAAGTGTTTTCTTCGAGGCTTCTGAGTGGAATTCAGTGTTGTCTAGAAGCACTTGCAAGTACAGAGTGTGAAGATGGAAGGAGAGCGCAGGAATGCATCTGCTGTTAACTACGAGTCCACGTCTGGCTATGGCTAACCACTGCTTTAATTTTATGTGAAATTAAATATGCCCCTTATTTTGGGGCAGATTGAAATTTCTTTCCTCTTAACTTCTTCTCCTTTCTCTTCTGCAGTAAATCCTAACAGTTCAATTTGCTTTATTTTTATTTCCGTGACCTCCCCTTGCTTATTTGGTCACCGGTTCTATTTTGTTTAGTTCATGAAATCCTCCAGTCCCCACTGAAAGATTGCTGGGCTCCGGGAGTCCCTTCGGGCTTGAGAAACCCAGCCATCAGCCGCTGGTTGACCTGCACACTCATCTGTCTGCTGATGCTCTGTGTGGGCACTACCATCTCTTTTTATTGTCATGAAATTATAACTGTCATAAAGTTGTCTTTCTATTCAGACCAAACCTAAAACCTTAATATATCCAATCAGATGACTTTCAAACAGCCATTTACACTTTTTCCCTTCAACCTTAATGCTAAATGAAGTGAAAGAAACAGTAATGAAAATCAGAGTAGAGACAGTCAAGAGGATTGTATGAGGCTGCTTTTAATAAGTGGAATATCCTTAAATGGATAGTGGATGACAAAAGAAATTTGACTTCGAGATCATTTAAAATAGATATTCTAGAAGACATGTCAGGAAGGGTGTTTTGCGCTAGGGTGGTAGTTTGGGCTGAGAGTCTCAGGGAAGAGCTAGGTGTAGAATGTTCTGAGGGGTCAAGACATAGAGCACCCATTTCTCCCTTTGCCTCCGAGACCCAGACCCGAGAACTTTAGTGTCCCATTCCAAGTCACAGTAGGACATTGTGACACAAAGGGAGGAGACTCACAGTCTCTTGATTTCTAGTTTTAGGAATTGCCTTTCCCAGGTATACACATTCCAGACGGTGGAAGGAAAAGTGACTTTCCCTGCCTCTCTCAGATTCTTTACAGAAGCCCAAATCTGGGGCTCACTGCTCTGGGAGATCACCTTCCTTGCTCTAGTTTTAGCTGTCAAGGTCTCAGGCTTTTGGTCCTGGGGGTACAAACAACATGTCCCAGTGAGTTGACCTGAGGGACCCAGTGTCCGATGGGCCTGCTTTTGGATCCTGCATGTTGTCGAACCTTTGTAAACCTCACTTTTCTTACTAATAAAATGGTGAGAATCTACTTCACAGGATTGTTGTATCAGGTAACAAATGTAAAATACCTAACATGTGTCTGGCTCTTAGCAAGTTACTAACTAAGTTGCAACCTTTTATTATGGATGAAATTCACGGGGCCGCTGAGGATGCATGCACATTTTATCCTCTCTTTCTGTTTCCCTCTTCTGCAAAGTGCTGAGGGGTGACATAGTTCTGTGGCTGGCTGGACTCTTTGTGTCCTGCGAAAATATTTCCCCTTCTGGAGACAGCCTGAGAGAAATTGTGCGAATTTTTATATTAAACTTTTAGGAAACATTCTCTACAATAGAAGGCCGGTAATGGATGTGAGTTCACTATTTATGGCGAATACTCTGCATTTCGGAACTTTAGTGTTTCAAAAAATGCTGTGTATCTATTTCATTTTATCTGAAATACATCTTATGTCAGTTATTATTATTGTTTCCAAAATGTTTCCAAAAATGCTGTGTATCTATTTCATTTTATCTGAAGTGCATCTTATGTCAGGTATTATTATTATTCACATTTTATAGCTGAGAAAAGCGAGGCTCATCCAATCAGCATGGCTGAAATAGAAAAAGAATGTAGACTTCTGGACTTGAAAATGGGCAGTCTTTAATCTCATAATTTTCAAATAGGAAAAGCCAGAACCAATCTTAAACCAAATCAAGAGGTGGAAATAATTAATCCTCTGGCCCCCACATTTCTCCTGTGCTGTTCCCTTTTCCTTTAAGCATTGAGATCTCAGTTCCCTCCCCTATTACACCTCCCCAGAGGAAGTTACTTCTACAAGAAGAAAAAAATGTATTAGTCAGTTATACCTGAAAGAGAATTAAAAGCAGTGGAAACCTGACAAATCCCTAATTGTGTGATTAAAGGCTTTGGCTTCTGATAAAAGCATTGCATGCCTCAGAAAACTGATCTGGGAGGTATTGTAGAGGAGGTGGTGCTGGGGTGCTGGTGTGAGAGATCCAGGTGCTGGTAAAATCTCAGCAGAAAGACCTCCTCACAGAAGCTGAGTAGACTTTCAAAGGTCGTCCTCTGGATACTTTCGCTCAAAGGTCAGGAGATTTGCTAGGGTGGAACCCACCAGTCTGAGTTATAGGGAAAAATGAGTGATGGTTGTGCCTGCAAAATTATAGCAATGGGTCTTACTTTGGGTTGAATAGCCTCCTGATAATGTCACATTAGCTGTTTTGAATGCAGTGTGTGGCGAAGCAAATTCCTATTTCCAACTGGCATGCTACCATCCTGAAGCAATGTCTGTTTTCTTTGAAATATGCTACTTTTTTCATACAAGTTTTCTTTGTGCTATGAAGAAATGGACACAGCTGTTGGGGATGGGTTACCCCAAGGACTGGCGGGACATTGGTGTCATCTGTGGAAGGACTTGGGCATGACACATCACCATTCCCAAAAAAATGACTTCAATTCAGATTTCTTATATATGGCATTTCAGAGATGGCACTTACTTTTTTCTTTCTTTCCTTCTTTCTTTCTTTCTCTTTCTTTCTTTCTTTCTTTCTTTCTTTCTTTCTTTTTTTTTTTTTTGGTAGTGTTGGCTGAAAAGGAAGTTTTATTTTTATTTATTTTATATTTTATTTTTTTTTAAAGATTTTATTTATTTGACAGAGAGACACAGCGAGAGCAGGAACACAAGCAGGGGGAGTGGGAGAGGGAGAAGCAGGCTTCCCGCTGAGCAGGGAGCCCGATGTAGGACTCGATCCCACGACCCTGGGATCATGACCTGAACCGAAGGCAGACGCTTAATGACTGAGCCACCCAGGCGCCCTGAAAAGGAAGTTTTAAAAGGATTGGAAAGCAACAGTGGTAGGATTGATTACATTGGATCCCTTGTTATTCTTTTCAGAAAATAGGATGAGATCTGGCCCTTCTAGCTCACCATCTGAGAACATGCATGCTCCTTCCCCACGTGTATTTACTGAAAATTATGTTTGTGAAATATATACACATATATATGCACACACACATATATGTATATCTCCTTATTAAATCACATGGTGAAAAAGCAAAATGATTAAATATGGGTACCTATTTATCAGCCATTCTCCCTGATGTGTGATTGATTTAGTTGATTGTGCTTTATGCATATTTGGAGATTATCTGATATCATCATTTAATATATTTTTATATATAACATAAATACTATAAAAATATTTAACATATGCTCACATTATCTTGACAGGTCAGGATTGAAACAATATAAGTGGGAACATATTTCCACAAATGACTATTAATTTATAGTTACTAAGATAATGGCATACACGTTCACTTTCAGTTCTATCTGGGTAGCTCTGTAAATTGTGTATTGATTATGCTAATGGCATTGGTGTCTTTATTACTTGTCTGCAGATACATGCAGATTGAATGCACATTTGGCGGGGTTGTCATTCTGTAGGGAAAAAGTGCATTTTTAAAATCTGGTTTTTGGAGAGATTGAGTTAAAACTAAAGAAAAACATTAATTAAACACATATAGAAACTTAAGGAATTGTGTTCTAGGAAATGAAAAGTGCAGTTAAAAAGTTAAAAATGATGCTGTTATATTTCCTTTGTTTCATATTCATTAAGGGAAGTGTTGCAGAAATGGTACTAAATCACTAATGATCTATTTTTATAGTTTATTTTTGGTTGTGTGGCTTTTCTTCCTTTGTTTATCAGGCTGAAGGAAACTTAGACATTTAGGGTTGCATGTATTTTGAAATTTATTAGCCCAACTAGAGGAGAACAGAGTGAATTTCTTTTTTTCCAATTATACATAAATTTTCTTGTATTTTGTAATAGCTCATAAGTCATAAGTCATAGCCCCACTTTTTGCTCTGATCTTTCATTATACAAACATGTACCTATTTGGTAGGATTTTTCTCTCTCCTTTTTCCTCTTTTGCTGAGCCATCATGGTACCAAAGCAGTGGTTTAGAAACCACCTTCTTATCTTCCTGAATGGGATCACTTCTTAGAAAGGGGGCCTTCCACTGTGTGCCAACTAAGAAAGAAAATTTAAAAAAAAATCTTAAAGAAATTTGTTTCCAAGCATTTTCTACTTTATTATAATTAAAATTGGATGCCCAATTTGTTTGAGAACCAATAGGTGCTGCTAAAGGGAAAAAAGAAAAACAAAAAAGCCAAAAGTTTTCATAGTCCTGGGTGATATGAGTACATTTAACAGGATATTAAAGGTCCCAAATTTTGTGTTTAATTCACAACCTTGAGACAAATTCAGTTGTCCTGGTCTTTCAAATACAGCATTTAAAATTTAGAAGAGGAACTTCCCAAATTAAAAAAAGAAAAAGAAAAGAAAGCTAATTAAGAGAATTGAATGATAATATTGGGTGAATGAGAGTGGAGTTTTTCTTCTCAAAATGTAAAGATGAGCACTGCTACATTGTAGCAAGTGAGAGTTTCTTGTTCAAAATAAAACACTTTCTCCCTAAACTAGTGTTTCAGTGAATTGTTGAGACAGTTAACTTTAAGTGTGGAATTCAGAAATACTGTTAAATTGGATTGGTGTTATCTAACAAAGCTGACGTAATAAGAACAGTTGGTAGAAGTATCAGAAAGTATTATGTCCGGAATATGAAAGCTTTTTGCCCCAGATTTTCTTTGGCTGGGGTGGAGTGAATGCTTCTTGGCTGGGCTTCTCTAGCTGTAGCTTATTTGTTACATTTAAAGAGGAAATAACTAGACCCTTTCCCAAACATCCAGATGTCTAACTCCTAGGTTCAAGTATGTTTCAATTGTGATTGTAGTTGTCTGAAGAAACGTTTTGCAGTATTTCTGAAGAAAGAGATGTTAGAATCAATAGCCGTTTTTATTTTTAGTCAGATTTTGGATTTGTTTTCCCTTGGCTTTGTGTATGTTCTAAATAAGGCTAAAGTAGAAGGAATCTCACCAAAGGTCTAAGTCCCCAGAGGTGTCATGGGGGCCCTTGCAAATCTCTTGCACTGGATTAAAAAGTTAGCTGGTATGATTGTGGTATTTCTGGCCGGTCCCTCTCCAGTTTCGGCTTTGGTGGGATTATGGATAAAAGGCAAACTCTGGGTGTAAACACAGTGAGAAAAAGTAAGCCATTAACCTTGATTAATACACCTGTTTTAGAACCAAGACAGCAAGCACATCTCTAGGAATGGCTGTACCGCAGCCTGTACCCGGCAGTCATCAGCCAGCTCCCCACCTTCTCATGCCTAAACACAGCGCGAAGTAGTGGTTCCTGTGCCTTTTTTTCTGCCACTGACTGTTTGCACTTTATTCCCTCCTTTCCTGCCTCGTGTCATAGCCTCCAGACTGGTTTCCCTGCTTCCAGGTCTGGAACCCTAACAACCTACCCTCTCCATTTCCAATGGGGCATCTTTCTAAAACGGAAACGGAGATCAGTCCCTCTCCTTCAATCCTTGGGTGACTTCCCCTGGTGCTGAGGTTAGCATGTGAACATTTAGGTCACAGTAGCTCCTTCGTAGTCTAGCTGCTTTCCCAGCCTCCTCTCCACCAGGGCTCCCCTTTTCCCCCACTCTATGCAGCACCCCTCATTTGAATAGCACAGAAAAACCTGCACTTCCTGGAAGGCATCGTGTGGTTTTATGCCTCTGTGTGCCTTTACATATGTTTCCTCTGTTTGGAGAGCCATTTTCTACTTGTCCTCAGGGCTACCCATGCTTTAAAACGTAGCCCAAGCTGCTCTTCTTTAGGTAAAAATTCCCTGCTCTGCCCTATGTGATTTAAATGCCCCTGGTCTGTGGGCTTCTCTGTCTGAGTACTGACCCTGCCTTCTGCACTCATTGATTTACTCACTGCCCGCCCCTCCGCACTTGTGCTTGCCAGCCCTCTCACATCATGACAGATGCCGAAAAATGCTAAGTTCGAATGACGCACTTGGGTAAATGGGAAGGCAGTAGGATCACAGTTTCCCATTATCCCAAGCTGTACATGGCTGCTTCCAGGGCTGAATGAAAGTATCCTCCAACACCTGACTGGACCCACTTTTGACCTGCCAGTTGGGAAGCTCTTCCACAGCTTGCAGGCTCCTTGGGACAAGGGCCTAGGCTTTACATCTCCAGGGCCTTAGCCAAATGCCCCTAACTGAGCATGGGTGCTTAGTAAACATTTGTTTGCTGCAAGTGTGACAAGGCAGCTATTGTAATTCAATTTGAAAATTAAATGACTTCAAGGCAGGAGTGCATTGGTAAATACTCTATGAAAGTTGGAGTGCTCAAATTGCTCTCTTCTAAATTTTATGTTAAGGATAAAGGGGGACTAAGTGGAAGAAAGAAATTGGGATATGATTCTGATCGGAAGAGGAGAAACTTTTTATTTGGTTCCAAAGAGTGTGTATGTGGTTCTCTGTGTGTTGTTGTTGTTGTTGTTGTTGTTGTTGTTTTTGACCTCTCCCAAGGTGAATTTCCCCCCACTTAGCATCTTCCTGCAAGGAATTCCATTGTAGATAGAAGAGTGGTAATAAATTCATGTTTGGCATGTTCCCCTTGATTATAGTACATCTGTGATATTTCTCTTTGGTCTTCAAGGACCGCGATAGACCTGTAGAACAATTAAGCAACATTGCCTAATTCTAAATTCAACAGCGTGATTTTGTTTAACAGAGAGATCATTCTGTCTGGGAAGATTTTATAGACAAAGGAAAAAACAAGCACTTGAAAAGGGTTTTTTTTTTCTTTTTATGTAAAACAATTTAATAACTTTCAGAGAATACAGTCATTGCAAATAAACATGGCAGAAAAAGTAAAAAGCACATTTTTATCCTTGACCGCCCGAGCCCTCCAGACCTGTTGGTGACTGCCAGGTGAAGGCGATGGCCCGTGCTGTCCTTCCAAGCTGAGGACTGGGTTTTGGATGTGCATCCTTGGCCACCACACTGGTTGCTTTTGTTTTTGTTTTGTTTTGTTTGTTTACCTTTTCTTGACAGTAGAAAAAAATGAGGCAGCAGACCAGCAGGCGGGTGTGGGCCAGACGGCTGCACAGTCTGGTAATGCTGCATTCCTTCATTAGAGCTTGCTTTCCATTTTATAACAGTGTGCGATTTATTTTCCCTAAATCTGTTTTCATCTTATGGGATTTCAAGTTAGAATGCATAGCTAGAGCCCAGAAAGCACAAAATAATGATCCCGCCCTTTGGTTTTTGAAAACTAGGAAGGCTTTCTGCTCCCTGTTTAACTCTTTATAGCCTGAAGGTAACTTTTCCTCTGTTCTTAAAAAGTATCAAGATACATCAGTGAATGCAGTTTGAACCCCCTTGTATGAGAGGAATGATTTTGGACATGATTTGCCTTAAACAGATAACATTTGATTTTTCTTTTTAGGCAGGGACTTCCAACCATGCCAGTAAACCCTAGAGCCAACTGTACATACAGATGTGAACTTTAGAAACATTAGACAATTAATGATTATTTGACACAAGACGGCTGTCAACCTGGGGTTCATCATTTGTAGTGATTTGGGGGATTTGAGTGTGAGTTGCATTTGTATAAAGTATTTATTTACTTATTCATCATAGAATTTCTGAGAATAAGACACTGAGTTATAATGTTCTTTTTAGTTTTAGACAAAATCCTTGGAAGAAAACTGAGGCAGCTTTCTCAAGTAACAAAAACATCATATTTTTACTAGTCCACTAGTAGCATAGTGTTGGGCCCACTTTTTTCTCGAACATTTACTTTTTTATAGTCTTAGGTAATTAAGATCCCGGAGGTCACGGTCATCACAATGAAGTCAAGAAGTGTCTGTTTTTGTCTTTTGGTTCTTTTAAGACAGTATGCACTTTTTAGTTGGCGATTTCTTGAATTTACTGGCACTGTATGGGTTGATTTAAGATTGAGTAATTGATGCCATGGTTGTTTAATTTGGTGAAAAGCTGGCTATGACCTGAAAACAGACTGTTAGGAAATGGTCATGTTTTAAGTTTGCATGTGTGTGTAAGTGGAGTATTTTGGGTTCATTCATCTCTTGCCAATCTTAGTTGTTAAGTAATCTTCTTACATTCATATTTACATCATCTTCAGAATCTTGTGTTTCTGCCACTCTCATAAAACTGACTCGGGTTTGTAAGGTAGAGCTTCGTGCTTGGAATTAACCAGGAAAAGCCTCATTTATATCTCCTGCAAGAAGGACAGAGGGCCTGCACTGTGTACTGGCTGCCAGAAGTTTTTATAGTAATACTTTGTATCTAGGCTCTGGCTCTTACCATTAAATGTGCTTTTTATAGAGTACCAAGTTATAAATGTAGTGCAGCTACGGCATATTAATCTTACTGCAGAGATTTAATGAGGCAGTTGTTTTGCGATGGACACTAGTGGGAGCAGGGAGCGACAGAGTTTTACTTTACCACTTAGCTGCAGAAATATTCCTTGCCTGGTAATAATTATAACCACATGATCTCTTAGTTTTTCTTTTTTTTGCCAGTGCTTTTCCATGCAAAAGTGGCTTGGAAGGAGGTCCATTTCTAGGCAGTGAAATGGGTTGGAAATTGGGCTGTTTTCTCAGTGGTTTGACATTTTAGCTTTGATCAGGCATGGGATCCTTGTTGCACAGAGAGAAATATGTAAGATGAGTTTCAAGAATACAGATAGTCTTTGCCAGTCCACTGAGATAGCTTTTAGATATTCATTACTTTGACTTGACTTTTATATAGGTTATAAAAAGTAAATGTGGTGAAACCTCATTTTTACATGGACAGAATAGAATTTCTGCTGGTTGGCCTTAAACTGATCCCACACTTGAAATTAATTGAAGTCCATGGGTTTATTGCCTCCAACACTTTTAAGCCAGTGCAATTTTTCATTTTCCCCGAAGTTGAAATTTTATTAAACCAAGTTATAGCAATAACAACCCTATGAAGGGGAGGATGAGAAGGAAAGCACCACCTGCCAGAGAACATAATAAGGGGAAAAACATACTTCTTTTAAATTTCCATTTATAAGTAAAGTTAACAAAATTGGAAACAGAGCTGCCATTTATTTTTTGTAATAATAATTGTGTCTTTGTTCCAAAATTAAGTCTTTTATCCAAGTTAGAACGCTATAAATGCAGGGCTTCATAGCAACCTTTTGAAGGGATGAGCTGGAAAGTAGGTGGTGCAGGTGAGCTCAGTAGTGATGGACGTCACATGTCTGAGTGGCATCCTTTAGGTCAAAAGACAGAGAGTGGTGTCTGCAGCTGGGATGAGGTTTGTGGTTCTAGTGCAGGGGAGCTGTGGATATTCAAAAATACTGCCCTCCGGGGGAGTTTGGAGCACAACAATTGAGTTGAACGAACAGTTGTCCTTCTTGAAGTGGTGTTGGGAGCAGGGCAGTCCTTGCAGGCGTGGACCTTGTATTTATAACCCCTTAGGTTGAAGTCAGAGATTTGAATGGCTCACGGAGTAATACAATTATTTTTTATGATTGGATCTCAAAGGACTTTATAAAAACTACATAACTGAGGCCATGTGCAATTACTGAAGTGTAGCCACCTGTGGGAAAGAAATGGTCGACAATGTGAGCTTTCCAGAGTCTTCCTTACATCAACTGACTTTAGGAGCCGAGCCCCCTAACACAAATAAACATCTTTTGAATGGGCGAGAAATAATTCTTCATGAAAGTGGAGGTTGGGAAAAAAATCTACTCACAGAGAGAGAGACTGAGATTCTAGCACTCATTACGCCAAGGCATCATAGACTATAATGGCACCCACCCCCCCAGAGGGTCCCTCTTAAGTGGTGACCTAAAAACAAATTCGCCAGTTGGCTGGAGCATGCATCCTAAAGTTGCAGCAGAAGTGAATAAGCTTGACTGACTTCAGTCCCTAAAGGGTTCTATCTGTAAATGCAGAAGTGGAAGCAAAAACATTTTTTATTAGTCTTAAACTGACCCTTATTTTAATAACTAGCCGCAGTGTCAGAAACAGGGACCGGAGTCATTCTTTAGCTTTTAAGAGCTCAAGCATCATGAATGCATTCCTATTTGTTTGATATTTTTGATACTGGATTCACGTAAAGTGTCCATATTCTTGAATAATACAGAAGGCGAGTTTTTATCATTTTTTTCTGCATACTACTTAAAGTATTCAGAGTGTCTTCTTATTTAAAAACAAACAGGCCTGCAAACTTGATGCATAGCATTTAAATAATCGTATTAAAATTCAGACCTAGCACCCACATTTCCCTGAGTGCTATCAGTTTTATGAGAAACTGGAATCTCATGCTAAACAACAGAGAATATTCAGTGTGTGTGTACTGCCTTCCAACAAGTACTTAGAGGTGTGAGGGCCAGTTTGCCGTAATTGGGACAGTTATTTATTTTCCAGACTTTCTCTCTAATTTGGCAGTATTTTACCACTTAGTTTTAGTTTGTTGGAGATCTTTGAACCACCACCTGTTTGTTGTGGTATGTGAAATATCTGAAACCAGCAAAGTCAAATGTGATGGATCATCGTGTCAATTTTGGGAAATGTAGGCATGTAGGTACTTTTTAATTTGGTGGTAACTGATCTGTTCCTCTTTATAGAAAAAATACCAGTTAAAGGACTTTTTATGCACATTTTTTCTACCCCCCCCTCCCTTTTTATCATCACTAAATAATATTTACTAAGCACTCACCTGGACACAGTGCTGTGCTGGGCAAAGTACAAGACACACAAAAAAGATCCTGTGATTACTCCCCCAGGAATGAGCAGTCAAAACCCCAGTCTATTGAAATGGGCACTGTGTAGTGCATTGGGATAATAATTTTCCAGATGGCAAATCAACCCAAATTACCAATTCACTTAAACACTATATTCTTTAAAAACAAACAAACAAACAAAATACTTGTTCTTTGAGATGAGAACTCTGCTTTGTTCATGAGCCCAAGAGATTATTATATATGTTGAAATGTAAGTTGATTTTGGCACACGTGAATCATCTGAAGGGTGGTAACAGAGTTAAGTTTATTGCAGATGCGAAGGGAGAAAGCCTTTAGAACAACTGCCAGCAAAAAAGGGACCATAGTGACTTGTAAGAAGGAGGGTTCATAGAAGCGTGTTACACGCCGGGCAGCAGAGAGCATTTCCAGACAGGATGGTGGTGTGGTGGCACTTACAGATTTTTCTACGAAATCTGGGCTAATTTTGGTTCTGTGAATTCCTGATTTTAACATTTCAAATTTTTATCTTCCCATATTAAAAAAAATTGACTACAGATAATGCATTACATATTTCTTAGGTATCTTGATACAACTCTTTTATAACCATTTTATTGACTATATTTTGAGACATAATTTATTTCTGACTTTGGAGGACATTTTGCCATTAGAAATTAATGTCCCATAAATTATGTCACAGATTATATTACCCAATTTCCCCTAAAGAGGCATATTCTCTCTTTCTCTTCCTTCCCCACTTTTGCTTTCCTGTAAAGAGGAGGGATGGCACCAGGATGTTTGGGGGCACTTCTCTAAAATGAGTCAAAAGACCGCACATAGAATCAAAAAGTATCTAAAGTATGTATAGAGCTCTAAGTAAAAATGTTATGTGTATTTTACTCTCTCATTCCCCCTTGCTATTTATGTATCATTCTTAGGGGTAGAATAGAACTATTTTTAGTTTTCCCGCCACCTTAGCTTTTTGACATTGGTAATGCCAATTTAAGTCGTTGACTTGATTATAATTTATAATTGCTCTTTGTATATATTGCTTTTTTTGATGATTACTTGTTTGAAAACAAGAGACGTGCCAATATATTTACACTTGAATCCGTGTTTGTAAGAATGTTTTGCTGCGTGGTAGAGCTTATTTGGCTATCGCTGTCTAACAAATAATGGGGTAACTGTGTGTTTTGACCAGTTTGTAAGTAAAGGTCAATTTCGTGCCTATGGTAATTAGCTTAGCTTATTGTAGACTTTTGGCTAATTCGGGTAATTTCCTGTGAAACAGTATATTTAGCAGAAAGGGAATTCATTCTTATGCACAGTGGTTTTTTTTCCTTTACATCGGAGACTTTAATTTTAAAAGTGATTTCTCTACGTTTTAAGCAAAACCCCCTAAAAGGCTATGAAAAATGTCAAAGTTCACCTTAAGGGTGGACAGATGAATTATTTGAAGGAAGCGATAAGAAAAAAGGCCTACGTGTTGGCGGAAAGGAAAAGCGTCAGCCATCCTGAAGTGACACATCTTGGGCAAGACTCGCTTTTGGTTCC
Organism: Eumetopias jubatus; assembly: GCF_037043125.1. Taxonomy (NCBI): domain Eukaryota; kingdom Metazoa; phylum Chordata; class Mammalia; order Carnivora; family Otariidae; genus Eumetopias; species Eumetopias jubatus. The sequence goes on from NW_028274822.1 coordinate 46,391,026, forward strand.
TCTGGAATAAAATCTGCCACGGAGCCTTCCTTCGGCTGCTTCGAGGAAAATGGTGCTTCTGTTTTTGGTAGCAAGAAGACTAAACGTTACTTGAAGAGAACCTGTCTTTAAACCCCACACTTACAGTCTTGATTTTCTTTCAGACCCCAGCTGTAAACTTGAAGACAAGACTGAAGATGGAGAGGCACTAGGCTGTAAGAAAAGACCGGAGGAGGGAGAGGAGCTGGAAGACGAGGCCGTGCACAGCTGTGACAGCTGCCTCCAGGTGTTCGAGTCACTGAGCGACATCACCGAACACAAGATTAGTCAATGTCAGTTGACAGGTAAACAATACTTACCACGTCTTGTCTTGGCGTACTGTTCTCTTTCTCATTTTTTCATTTCATACTGTTTTTTTTTTTTTTCTCTTGCTTCCCAATTGTTTTACTCCCGCACTTGAACACATAGGTGAGTCTAGAAGTGCTTTCGGAAGGATTCTAAGATGACCGTTGGTGGCAAACTCAGCATCACGGTCCTTAGATTATGAACTGTACCTAGATTTTAATAGCTAGTGGGTCTTTCTTTCTTTCTCTCTCTCTCTTTCTCTTTTTCTTTCTTTCTTTCTTTCTTTCTTTCTTTCTTTCTTTCTCTCTCTCTCTCTCTCTCTCTCTCTCCCTCCCTCCCTCCCTCCCTCCCTTCCTTCCTTCCTTTCTTTCTTTCTTTCTTTCTTTCTTTCTTTTTCTTTCTTTCATTCATTCTTTCTTTCTCTCTCTCTCCCTTCCTTCCTTCTTTTCTTTCTTTCTTTCTTTCTTTCTTTCTTTCTTTCTTTCTTTCTTTCTTTCTTTCTTTCCTTCCTTCCTTCCTTCCTTCCTTCCTTCCTTCCTTCCTTCCTTCCTTCCTTCCTTCCTTCCTTCCTTTCTTCTTTCTCTCCCTCTCTTTTTCTAACTATAGTGATGCCATGGGGGTTCAGAATCTAACATGATGGTTAAAATAAAGTTAAATATTTTTTCAATATATATTTGTGAATATCTTTTCAAAGAAATGTAGCATGTGTTAACTTATTTTGATCTAAATATCACTTCCTCGGGGGAACTTTCCTTGATGCCTCTCTGCCTGAGTTTGGTGCCTTTTTGTGTTCCCACAGAGTTCTCTGCCTATTGCATCTCACAATTTCCACTGCATGTGTTCACTTCCCTCTGTCCCTCTTTAGACTGCGAGCTCATGGATGGCAGGAACTGTATCTTATTTGTCATTGTATTCTCTGAGCCTTGTACAGTGCCTGGCCCACAGTAGATTCCCACAGAGGCATGGACGCTATTCTGCTATGCAGTTCATGGGATGGATCCGACTTAAAATAATAATTAGCATGACAACATGTTCAGTTTAATGGTTGAATAAAACTAAAACTCAGTTTGCCAAATTTCTATCCTCTTGAGTAACATCCTACAAGAACAGACTATATCAGCCTGAGTGGGACATTTTAGGTAGATATATTTTTTTAGATTCATGTAATCTTTCTCTTGCTATTTGAAGCTGACATTCTCTGGCTGTGTGCATGTGTCTGTAACTCTCTTTCTTTCTCTCTTTGTTTCCCAGCACAAATCTTTCTTCAATTACCCATGTATAGGAAACATATTTAGTAAACAAATGATTCTCCAACTGTTTTCCATAGAAGATTGATATTTTTGTAAGATTTTAAAAGGTGTTCCATTTTAGTCAGGGTTTCTGAATAGATATTTGTGGAAATGTTGGATTAAGTCCAATTAAATAGACTTCTTTATTAAAGTGCACTGTGGCTCTCCAAGAAGGGACTACAGTGACTAAGTTAAGGCCGTAGAATCTTCTTTCTTTCAGAAAACCCATTACTCTTGGTTGGAACTTAAGTTTGAGCATTGATGTTGCATATATAAATATTGGCCATAATACATATTTTTTGTGGTTTTTAGGATTTTTAATAACTTTTATTTTGTTATAGTGCCAAACTTATGAAAAATTACAAAGTAATCCATAGAATGCCCATGCACTATTTACCTCATTCACTGACTCAATGATTATTTACATTTCACCCCATTTACTTTATCATTCTTTATCTTTTGTTAATTTTTTCTTAATCATTTGAGAGAAGATTGGTGACATCATACCCTTCTAAATATATCTTATGTATTTCCTAAGAACAAATATTCTCTCACATGACCACAGCATACTTCTTGAAATCAGGAAAGCTCACATTTAATACCATAGAATATTATTATCTAATCCATGATCAATATTTAAATTCGAATAGTTGTTTCAATAATGTCCTTTATAGCTTTTTTTTCTTGTCTAGGATCCAGGATCATGTATAACATTTATTTGTCATGTCTCTTTTGTTCCTTTCACCTGGAAAGATCTCCCAGCCATTCTTTGTCTTTCTTGACCATGACATTTTTGAAGAGTATCTGTCAGCTACTTTCTAGAATGCCTCTCTGTATTTGGGTTTGTTTCTTTGTGATTACATTCGAGTTACATCATTCTGTGGCAGAAACACCATCAAAATGATGTTGTGCTCTTCTCAGTGCATTAGGTCTAGAAGCAGGTGATGCTGATTTGTCCTCATTGTTGATGATGTTAACATTGAATACTTCTTCAAGTTTGGTGTCCACCAACTTTCTCCAGTATAAAGTTACTATTTTTCCTTTGTAAGTGATAAATCATTTGTGGGAAGATGCTTTGACCCCATATAAATATCCTCATCCTCGTAAAACATCCTTTTAACTCTATAAATTTTTGTAGTTATTAGCCTTCTACCACAATTTCCTTTCTTATTCATTCACTCATTTGTTTATTTGTATCACTATGGGCTTTTGGATTTTATTTTATTCAGTGGTCATAATTTATTACTGTCATTATTTTGATGCTCAGATTGCCTGAGATTTAGCCAACAGGAATCCTTTCAAACTGGATCTTGTGTTGGTTTCATATGTCTTCATCATTATTTGAGGACTTACCTTAGTTTTGGCTGCACACAAATGCCCCAGGCTCATCATATTCTTGTCCCCAGTCCCATAATTAGCCTTTTTTTCCAAGGAGCCCTCATTCTTTTAAGAAGAAAGGTATTTAGAAACCAAGATATGGGCACTAGGTGTGTTCATTGCTGTAGGTATATCATTGATTATAGAGCCTTCCAGCAGACAGAATTAGGAAGTGTATATGTAAATTTAATATAATATACACATAAGACTCATGTGTTCATATTGATGCTTCTAATTCAATCCAACACATCAGGTTCATCCCAGGTTCCTCTCCATATTTATTACTACAGTCTTTGGCAGTGAGAACCTAGCTTCATCATCCTCAATATGTTTGCTCATTTACTTGAGTCTAGAATATACCCTAAGCCATTTCAAAGTTGCTTACTCATATCATCATGATAAGCAGACCAACTAACTAGTTTCACAGTTGTTTATTAGGGCTGTAATTTTAATGTAACATCTACATGCAGTGAAATTTATAAATCATAAGTGTACAATTTGATGAATTTTGACAAAACACATATACCCACATGACCCACATCCCTCTAGAGATAATTTCCTGCATCCCAGAAATTTCTCTAGTACCCCTTTCTGATCAATAATGCTCCACCAGAAATAACTAGCTTTTAAGTTGTTTAACCACAGATTAGTTTTAGAACTTCTTGTAAGTGAATCACACAGTATGTACTCTTTTTTTTGAGTTCAGCTTCTTTTGTTCAGTATAATGTCTGTGAGATTCGTCCATGTTGTATATATGAGTAAGGTATTCTTTTTTATTGCTGAGTAATATTCCATAATATGAATATATCATAATTTATTTCCATACTCCCACTGCTAGACATTTTGGTTATTTTTAGTTTTTGGTTTTTCTCAATAAAGTTGTCAACCTTCCTATGTAGGTCTTTATGTGGACATATGTTTTATTTTTCTTGATTTAACAAGTAGAGATAGAATTGCTGAGTCGTGGGAGAGGGGTGGTGGGATGTGTTTAACTTGAAAAACTTCTGAACCTTTTCCCAAAGTGGTTGCACCACTTTATACTCTTACCAGCAATATTTGAGAGTTCCAGTTGTGCTTCCTAGCTCACATTTGTGTTGTCAGTCTTTTTAATTTTAGCATTCTATTGGGTGTGTATTGATATTCTTTGTGGGTTTATTTGCATTTTCTAGCTCATATACATTTAATTGACTTCATGTAATGCATTTTTTATCCTTGGAATGCATAATTTTTGGAAAGTCCCATTAAATGCAAGACAATATAATTCTGTTTTTAGTGGAATACCTGGTGATTTAAAAGGAGCTTTACTCATGTAGAATCATCACTACTGTTAGAATAAAGACATAGTGACTTGACTGACATGGCTAGTATATACTATGCTAGCAAGGAATCTTACCTTAGGTGAGAGTGGGTTGTTAAACAAGCCTTAAATTCTATTTAGTGTTTATTTTTTATCGAATTTCTGCCACATAGTTATCCTTATGTTCAGCTTTATGAAATAGAATAGAAACAAAAGATACTATTTCTTTACAACTTTATATATTATACAATACATATTCCTTTATATATTACACAACTTTAATAATCAGTGCAGAAAATGCTCGATTTTCGGCACATGGTAGGGTGAAGATATTTATGGGTTAAATATTGTTTTTCTTCAAAAATGAAAAAATGCTCACCCTGATAAAATATTTGGTTTATTTTGATCTTAAACTTTCTAAAAGTAGGGAATCTAGTCTTTGCTCACATACCACAACATTTTAATCAAAGGTAGGAAAACAGAGGCTTATTTGTGACAATCAAACACATTCTAGGAAAGGCAAATCTGATAAGACTTGGTCATGTTTGCTGTTGTTTCAGAATGATTTCTCTGGGAGGGTGGAGGATTGATGAGGAAAAGCAAAAGTGGAGGATTAGAGAGAGAGAGAAAAGGGGGAGAAATGAAATCAGCAACCATTCACATTTGTTGAAGGTGTTGAAGTTGAAACTTGAGTTGGCTAAGAGTACCCTTCAGACTAATCTGAAAAAGATTAAAGATCCTTGGAAGTATTTTAATTAAAAAAAGTAATGTGATGCTTTTACCTTCCTCTTTGATTAAATCATTTTAATATAAGTTGGGACATCCAGCTCTTCCAATTCATGTTTCCTGCTTCTTGAGTTAACTCTTTTCCTGGTGCTGCTACTTGCTTCTGCTTCTGCTTCTGCTTCTGCTTCTGCTGCTGCTGCTGCTGCTGCTGCTTCTTCTTCTTCTTCTTCTTCTTCTTCTTCTTCTTCTTCTTCTTCTTCTTCTTCTGTTTTTCTTTTCTCCCTGATGTACAAAGTGTTAGTTTAGCAAGGAGGGTATTTCTAGTTTATTTCCCCCCTCTTAATTTACTCTTTCTCTCACTGTTCTCTTTCACTTTCTTTGTCTTTTAACTTCTTCTAGCCCCATTTGTATCCTTGCTCATTCCCTCAGATTCCTGTCCTTTCTTAAAGACTCTTTATTTTTTTATTGTCCCTATTTCTCTGCTTCCTTTCTCCTTGGTTTACAGTCTCTCTCCGCTTCCTTCATTTTTTTCTTGCTCCTTGTGGCTTCCCTTCTATTAGCCTTGAAGTCTTTACTTATATGTGTAGGCCTCTCCAGCTATACCATAAACCTGAAGACTTTTTGGTCAACAATTTACATGAAGAAAGAGGGAATTCTGAGTAATGTTCTGATGGGTTAACTGTAGAGTAGAATTAGGAGAGAAAGAACTCTTAAAACTTGTTGATTTGTAAAATAACAGAAAACTGAGGTATTCTGTGGATTGACACTTATGGGAGTTACTGAGGGTAGTTTAATTGTCAGAGAACTGGTAGATACCCTGCTTTCAGATTATTTCCATCCTGTAGCTGAGGGTTTCTAGGTAATTTGAGATTTGTTCCTTTGGTGACGTTCATCCCCAAGGGTGAGGCACATTCCTTGGGGAGCCTGCCTAGATGAAAACTGATTCACTCTGTGTTAAAAGTCTTGAAATCCTGCTATAGCCTTGCCAAGTGACCCCAGAGTAGACTGAGCCTTAGAAAATGAGGTTCAAATATGGAGCAAGATGACCAATTCTTGACCCAGATTTGAAAGTCATCATGTGGATTAAGTATGCCCCAGATCAGTTCATGAGTAGATGTTAGTAACCTCAACTGAACTCAGCCACTGGGGACCTAGAGATCTAAGGGATCATATACATAATTCATCACTGAGAGGTGTTCTGGAATGTGGGCACTATTCTGGACAAGCACCCTGATTTAGGAAACAAAACTGTCCCTAAGGATAGGTAGGGACGAAGGGGCTCACATCAAGAGGAGTTCTTTCTTTTTTCTCTCATGCTGCAATTTTCTTCTCGTTTTCAATCCAACATGTGTAAGTAAGTTATGTATCATCCCCGCTTGAAGGAATAAAGGGAAGAGGGAAAGAAAAAAAAATTAAATCCCACTTTTCAATTGTAGCAGTAGATGGAAACCACCTGTCCTGACCCAGCCTTGCTCTCTTTTTCCTGGAGGCTGGGAAGGGAGGAAAATCAACAGTCTAATGCTGTTGGGACTCTCTGATGCAGAAGACAGATTATCAAAATATATATTTAAAGAAGGAAAAGCACAGAGAACCTCTCATTTTACTAATCCACAAACCCTATCATTTCTTGCCAATTCCCTCAGGGGGTGGGGAGGGCTGGAAGCCAGAGGGGTCTCATCACACTTCTCAACAAAGATTTAATAGCAGGGTGCTATGGGGAACGCTGAGATTACGGAGACTTTATTATGCTTACAAAACTGAGTACTAACCAGCATTGTAAATCATCAAAACTAAGCTACACTTAACAGGATAAATGTGTAAAGTGCATTTGGTAATACTGTATGCTTGTTCTGAGTCATTTTTCTCTTCTTTCCTGCTAATTTGCAAACTTGAGTTGTCTGTTAAGTGTTCTTTCACATCATTAATGCGAATTGCCTGGGTGTAAATGCAGAAAAACCTGAATAGCATTGTATTAGTTCTTAACCCTCTGGCCCGCCATACTCTTGGTTAAGATGAGTAAGTAGAGATGCATATGACAGCAAGGCTGTCAGACTTTGGGGGAGCATGTTTGTAGACCAGATTTTTAAAGCCCTAGCTGTATCTGTGGCTCCTTTACAAATATTATTACCGTACAGGCTCACGTTTTTGAGGAAAATGAACTGAATTGAGGAGTAGATGCCGCACATCAAATCAAATGATGTGTTCACTTAATTTGATTTTAAAAGTTATGAGACTTCTGGGAAGCTTCAGTAGGTTTTGGGAACTGAAGACTTTGCAACATCTGGATTTTTTTTTTCCCAAAGAATTTTTTTAAGAAGTGAAAGTGATTGTACATGTGTTATATGGTTGTGGTAAATTAAAGACTGGCTGTTTCCACCCCAAAATCAAGTACTCTAACAGCTAGTTCTGTTGGCAAAGGGAATAAGGAAACTGAATATTTTATGGAATGAGGCACTGTTTTCATGGAAGCATATCGAAACTTTGTAAGACCTTTTTTTGTTTTCCTTTTTAAGGCATTAGTTGAAATAAATTACATGAAATAAATGTGATATTTTAACTTTTTAGTTTATATAAATTACGTTTAAGGTGTATAGCTTTTATTTGCATATTTCTGTATTAATTTCTGTATTAATTCATTATTCATACTTTATTAATCATTTATATGTATTAATTATGTATTTCTATATAATTAGGCTTAAGGCATTGTATGTTTTATTTTTTTATTTCCCTCCATTTTGATCAATTCCTTGTTTCCTACCTAAAATATTTTTTATTTTTTTTAAGATTTTATTTATTTATTTGAGAGAGAGAGAGTGTGCAAGCACAGAGGGAGAGGGAGAAGCAGACTCCCTGCTAAGCAGGGAGCCCGACGTGGGGCTTGATCCCAGGATCCTGAGATCATGACCTGAGCCAAAGGCAGACGCTTAACCGACTGAGCCACCCAGGCACCCCTATTTTTTTATTTTTTAGCCTATTTTTTTTCTCCAAATCCGCTAAGCCCCCAAAATGCAGTTTCTTGGCCTCCATCAATTCCATTCCTAGCCGCTTCTCCACACACTTCTTATTTTGTAGACCAGTGGTTTCCAAACTTTTTGATAAGAAAGAATTTAGTATGCATCTTTGTCATACATACTTACCAATACATTTCAAAGATGCACATATATACAACATTCACAAAAGTAGAAATTGAAAACTGAGGTCAAGATGAAATACAGAGGTATTTAAAATAAATTTATGTTGTTTTGAAGTCCTGGTCCAGATTCACTTTTTTTGACAATCCATTTTATTTTTTAATTTATTTTATTTTAAATTTATTTGTTTATTTGACAGAGAGAGAGCACAAGCAGGGGAAGAGGGCAGAGGGAGAAGCAGAATTCCCAATGAGCAGGGACCCCGATGCAGGGCTCGATCCTAGGACCCTGGAATCATGATCTGAGCCGAAGGCAGATGCTCAACTGACCGAGCCACCCAGGCACCCTTTGACAATTCATTTTAATGGCTCTGTCTCACGGAACCACCCAAAGAGCGAATGTGTGTTATTACACTTCCCAATGAAGTTCATCATTATCAGTGGTGGATATAAGCTCATATTTCAAATAACTTTCCCGATAATGTCAGAGTTTTTTGCCAGTTTTGGGTCAGGTCTGATTAAATTGTTTCCCTCTTTTATACAATGGCTGATGAACAGCTTTTACTAGGAGTGGAAGCAGCCAGATTTGCCATTTTCTTGACGATTACTTGTGCTCCATTATCAATATTCTGCAGTTTTCGTCGCAGAAGACTTTAAAAATCACTTGTCAAACTTTGAGGATTTTGTGTAAATTAGATTAATTAACATTAAAAATATGATCCATAAGGCTCTTTCACTGGGCTCGGTAGATTGCATTATTTTGAGCCGTGGGAAGGGACTGGAAAAACAAGGGCGCCCAGGCTGATGGGGATACTATTTATCTTACTGCTCTCAGGAAGGTCTGCTTTGTTTCTGGCTGGTGTCTGTTCTGATTGATTTCTAAATATTCAGAGCATCTTCTCTATCCTAGGATTTGTACCCTGTATTTCAGAGACCACTGTTCTTGACTACGGTGTGCTACATCATGTGTAAAACAGCTCGCTAATCTCTGCCCCTCTCAGTTTTAGATAAAGTGGTGGGGTTGAGGATGTCATTTTCATGGTCTGGCAGGGCCATGACTAAATTCTATACATTACCAGAGAAAAAGCAATCCTCCCTAATTGGTTCCAACCTCTGAGCCGTTGGCCGAGTGAACTCCTTTTTCTGATTTTGGAGGAAGGGTCAGTGAAGCTCTTACCCGCTATGAAAGCTTTGTTATTTTCACACAGAACTTTTGATATTAGTATGTAGTCTACCATTCTCTTCTTGACATACTTGTTTGCGAAATTCTCTATCGAAACATGAATGTAAAATAATCATTTTTGGTCCATTTTCTTGACACTCTTTGAATGCTTTTGTATACTGTAATTGGGATTTATAAAAGGACTGTACTGATGAGTTACATTTTCCCACTGTGAATGAGTTATTACCTGTATTAATTTAATAAAATTAAATAGTTGGAATGTTGAAGGGGTAACTTAAGAAATATTTCTTTGTATTTTTGATGTGCACTTTGAAATTGGTGTTGTTATTCTCAGCCTGCTTTAATAATTTGTGCATCACAAGAAAGCTACCGATTATGAATGAAAAGTTCCTGAAGGGTGAAAGTGCTAGAAATAAAAAATAAATGGGTGCATTCGCTTTCTTTTTTACAAGTAGAACCTAACTGGAGGATGTCACGTATTAGCTATAACTGTGCTTGCAAATTACCTGCTCCTTGATTAATTTGAGGTTTTTGAAATTAGCATTTTGAAATGAATATAATCCAAGAAAAAATTAGCATTATTTGTTTGTGTAGAAAACATTGTTACCTTTGGATGTCTTGCGGAACCACAACTGTTTTAGATAAATGGTTTTGCCTTAGTTGTGTAATTGATAATGAATATATAATCACTTAATTCTGTGGTTTCAGGATTTATTTGCCAAAAATTGTAAATAAAATGTCAAGAACACAATCCATGGGAGAATATCTTCAAGAATTTCCACTGCGTCCTTGATGGTCATTGATGGTAATTAAAGCTGTCAGTTTGTCCCTGTGGAGAAGTGTAAAAATTATAAATGAAGGGATGTATTTGGGATGTGGAAACAGTGGGGCCTCTTTTGTGGGGAAGATGAATTAAAAGAGATCAACTATTTCCTAGGCCCTATGCAGCCATTCTGTCTTACAAGCAGGGCAGTGCATAGCAATTTGGATACAGTCGTGTGCACACAAGGGCTCTGCCACATGTAGCCTGTTCTCTATGTTGAAATTCAACATCATAAAACTTAACATGTTGAATTTTTACATTTTTATACGACTGCACTTAATTTTTTTTTTTTTTTTTTTTTTTACATTACTCTACTTAGGATGCTTCCTTTAAAGAGTGGTGAGTTGCTAAAGGAGTATTAAAAGTAGACTGTTTCCCCATTCTTTCTCTTTGTGCGAAGTCTATGGTGGGGATCTTGTCTTTGGGGAATGGCAGCAATGTCACGTAAATCCATGACCTCTTAATAGGCCTTGGGAGGGGAAGGCAAGAATCATTCTACACTGTGCCTCAGGGCTTAGTTCTTTTAAACTTCAAGGAATTGGACTGGAACTCTTCACTCCTTCTCTCTTTCAGCTTTACCTTCAGGGGAAATTGACCGATTAGAGGTGATTATTCCACAAACTCTGAACCCTTTTCCCCTCTTTGTTCCAACTGGAGCTTCTCAAAGTTTAAAGGGATTGTGTCTCCTGGGTGAATTTGTAGAATGAATTTAAGTAGATTATTGGGTAGAACTCTTTGAACACACATTAAAAGTGCTAAAAAATATATTTGGAACAGAAGGAAATATTTGAAGCCAAAGGATAAAAAAACATTTGTTTCAATGCTAATTATAATGTAATTATATGGGATATTTTTGAGCAAACGATTAGTTGCTAGACTGTAGAATCATAGTAGTGCTTCAAACCAAGAAAATAACAGGGTCAGTACAACAAATGGACAAATGTGGTAAATCTGGATGGTGTAAGACCCTAATGGGACAGAAGACATCCATAAATGACTAGGTTTATATATGTCCTCTATTAACCACAGCAAGATTCTACTAATTGATAGCTTTTAGTTTTTTCTAACTTCTTTGTTTTACAACAACAAAATGATATATACCTAATTTTTTTTTTTTTTTGCATGCATGATAGGTTTGTCTTACGGACACTGTGGACCTCGTTTGAATGATATCTATTACCACAGCAATTTAATTTTTCCCTCTTTAAAAAAATCTAATTCTTTGACTCTACCTACCCACAGAGCAGTATTAGCTCCCCCTGGTGACTAAATAAAAATGTAGACAAGGATGATTGGGGTGATGAGCTTCATTAACTTTAATCTTTAAATGCATAATTAATACTAAGATGCATACAGTAGGCATGTACACTGAACTGTTTTCCAAGTAAAAATTCTAATTAGTCTTGAGAAATGTCCATTTTCATATCAGTATCTACATAATGAAGGCTGGTCGATCTTATGTGGCTTTCTTGGAATTGTGCCCATTTTAATGACCCCAGAGCTCTTGGTTTTCTGATGTGGGAGATATTGGAACAGAGGGTAAATATTCAGATCTCCTGTACACTAGGAGCTCATTATAAACAGAAAATAAAAGCAAAAGCAACCACCAATTTACCTATCTCTATCATTCGTACAAAATAGGCTTTCTGTAGAGAAGGTTATCATTGTTAGAATGGTTTAAAAGAAATATTCTTCTAGAAAAACACTGTTACACATTGAAACACTAAGATGAATTTTTTTGTTGTATCAAGAAAACATTTTTCCATTTAATTTACGAATTATTTGAAGTGTATGTTTTTCTTACCGAGGTTGGCTTTCAGCTTAAGTCTTATAGTTTAATTTATAAAAAAATTCCCCATCATAATTAAATTATGAGGTCGACGGTTGAGAAGGCTTTTATAATCTTTTTGAAAACAAATCTGTCAAATCTGTCATGTGCTTACGATTTCTCATATGTAATTTTATTTTCTATGCAAAGTCTTTGCTTTTCACCCTGTTTTATAATGGTTATCAGAAAGCAGTGTTCTGTGACTATATGATCTGGTTTAATTATTTTATATTAAATATTATATATTATCATGAATTCAAAAAGAAAGCTCTGAAATTTTATCTGAGAGCTAATATTTGAATTGATCTTTTGCTCCTCCTATTCTTCTGAATGTATGCTCCCTATAATTAGCACCCCACCCCCCAAGCTCACTAACCTTTTGCTTTTCTTCCCTCCCCAGGACTTTATTTTTAGGGCACAAGCCTTAGCCTCCAGGTTTGTGTTTTCCTTTTGTTTTTCCAAGGCACCTGTCTGTGTTGGGAGAAAAGATACAGTCTTCTAAATGTAAAATTACTTCTTGGTACCTGAGGTATCATCCTCTTTGGCCTGTGGAAATCTATGGGAAACTTCTTTTGGAGTTATTGATACTATTTTGTCCCTCAGCCTGAAGTGATAGTATGGTTATCAAGCAGCACAATGGAATGCAGGCCCTCCTCCTCACCTCAAGTTTATTTTTCCCTCCTCCCATTGCTTCCTTTCTCAAGGGAACTGCCTGCCCTTCGCAGTTCATTTGCCTCAGCCCTCACAAAAGAGCAAAGAACCATGCTTTGCCTTAGTTTTTGCTTGTGGTCCCTCATAGGCAGAGTTTAAGCTGGTGCCTCACAACTAAATAGTGATAGCTTTCTTCTTGTGAACACTGGTTTAAAACTGACAAGCTGGGGCGCCTGGTTGGCCCAGTTGGTTAAGCGACTGCCTTCGGCTCAGGTCATGATCCTGGAGTCCCGGGATCGAGTCCCGCATCAGGCTCCCCGCTCAGCAGGGAGTCTGCTTCTCCCTCTGACCCTCACCCCTCTCATGTGTGCTCTCTCTCTCTCTCATTCTCTCTCTTTCAAATAAATAAATAAAATCTTTTTAAAAAAATAAAACTGACAAGCTTTGGGCACCCGGGTGGCTCAGTTCGTTAGGCATCTGACTCTTGGTTTTGGCGCAGGTCATGATCTCATGGGTCATGGAATCAAGCCCTGGAATGGGGCCCCATGCTCAGAAGGGAGTCTGCTTGAAGATTCGCTCCCTCTGCCCCTCCGCCACTCCTGTTTTCTCTCTCCCTCTCTAAAGTAAATAAAATAAATCTTAAAAAAACACCCAAAAAACTAGCAAGTTTTTGTTAATACAAATACTGTTATATTGATTAGATATTGCAGTGTGGCTTAGTATAATGAAAAGTATGTGGCATAACTTCTTGCTACATGAGAAAGGCTGTGCAGAGGTAGTGAAATGAATAGCACCTCTCATTAGTTGGTTTTCCCAAATACTACTGTGCATTTGTCAGCAAATTCAGCTCAATAAACATTTATCAAGGTCCTACTCTTTGTCCAGTAAGGCTGGACCCAGGGATCAGGGCCCAGGATCTTCTGGGAGAAAAATGGTTGAGAGTGGCTCTCTGAGTCCAACCTGGAGGTTTAGGGATGGCTTCCTGGATGACATGATGCTGTTAGTGATGAGAAAGAGTTAGCTAGGTGAAGAAAGGTGGGGTGGGGGACACTTCAGGCAGATAAAAGAGAAAGAAGAACAAGGGAGAGGTAGGAAAAAACAGAGTAGTGTCTGCTTGGGCACCTTCGAATAAGAGGAAAAGTACAAGATAGGGAATTAGTGAGATAATATGAATGTATTATCTGTTGCTGTGTAATAAGTTACTCTATAGCTTTCTGACTTAAAACAACAATCTTAAAGTTTCTGGAGGTCAGGAATTTGGGAGAAGCTTACTTGGGAGATTCTGGTTCAGGGTCTCTTATGAGGTTGTAGTCAAGAAGGTGGTTGGGGCTGCAGCCATCTGAAGGCTTGAGTGGGGCTGGAGGATTCACTTCTGAGCTCAATCACATGGCTACTGATTGGACACCTCAGGTTTTCACCATATGGGCCTCTCTACAGGGTACCTCATGACATGGCAGCTGACTTTCTTCAGAACAAGTACTCTGAAGAGAGGGAGCAGGAGGGATATGGAAGTTGCAGTGTATTTATGTCCTAATCATGGGAGTGGCATACCATTAATTCTGCCAAATTCTATTACTGATCACACAGACTAACAGACTAATTCTGGTATGATACGAGAGACAATTATTATAGAAAGGCATCAATACCAGGAGATGGGGATCATTGGGGGCCATCTTGAAGGTTGGTTAAACCAGGAAGGGAAGTAGGGTCTGGCCATGAGGGTGGGGGGCTATGTAAGAACTTAAATTTGATTCTCTGGCCTGTGCTTTTTATGCTGCTTTGAGGAATCCTCAGGTAATCCTCCATCCCTACCTGGAAGTAGGGATTGAGTTAGCCCGAGTCCTTCATTCCCTACAACTGGAACAGCCCAGGCTGGAATTCTTTTATGTACTGGATATTTGAGTAAGATTTTATTTGAATATTGAGTTTAGAAACTTAAGAATGTTTGATAATTGCTGTTTTAGACAGTGGGTAGCTACTGAAGGTTTTCTGCTGGGGGAACATCTGTTCAGGTTGCATGGCATGTGGAGAGTAGATTAGAGGAGAATTGGCAGCTCTTGTCATGGCACTATTAAGAGAAGATGGGGCCAAAAACAGTGCAGTGGCCAGAGGAGTGGGAAGAAGGGTCAAATTCAATAAATATTGAGGAGATAAAAATCATCCACATGTAGTGATTGATTCATTGTGGGTCATAATACCAAGGAAAAGATCTAGACCAAACCCCAGTGTTTCTGAATTCCTCAGGTGCATTGGGTGACCCTCACCTGACATCAGGAATGAGAAAGAAGCAGGTTTGGTGAGTTCACTTTTTGCTCACGTTAAGTTTGAGATAACTTTTCTGGCTAAATTGTTTAAAATGGCAGTTGTGTATGTAGACCAGAAACCAAAGGTAGACATCAGGCCGTGTAGCATACTTTCTGTTTCCCTGACTTGTGGTTGAGTTTTCCTTTGCCAATTATCTAAGTTTCTGCCCCCAGCTTACCCCCATTTTGGCGACACTGCTTCTGATCCAGCTCCCCTCCCCTCATTTTAATAATGAATCTCCTTTCCTGAGGTCGGTTACTACTTCAACTTTGGCTTCTGGCTAGAAGGCCCTTTGGAACTCGGGGTTGCTACAGCAAGCAAAAGGGACACCCTGAAAAAGCAAGACAAATAAAAGCTGAACCGCTGACTAGTGTTCTTTTCTTTAAAGATGAGGAATTTTGACATACAAGGTTTAATGCCTTATTGAAATCCAGCAAATGGATGCTAAGAAGGGTGCTTTATTCTCACAGGATTAGAGCAGTAGGTTTTCTTTTTAAAAATATATCCTAAGGTTCATCTCTATAGGGAATCTTACCACTTAGGAGTTGTTGGTTATGCCCACCAGCACCCCCTCTCACCGCCCCCCCTAAAATTACCAGGCAGATTTAATTTTCCTATTCATATTTTGGAATCTGTGGCTATCTTGTGAATCTTAACAGGCTGCTTTTAGGCCTGATTTTTAGACTTGCAGTTCCCAATCATCTCTCTGAGCATTATTTTCATTAAAAATTCCATTAGCTTTAAAAAAAATCAATGTAATCATTCAGTAGTAATTAATTCTTACCAATCTTTGAAAGAAAAGATGAATTAACAAAACTTCAAGATGTTAAAATGAGTAAAAAGAGTCGTGTGGTTAATGGGACTAGTTAGAGATGTCAGTATAATGGATAGAGGGGTGGGCTCTGGCAACTGGCCAGCCACAATGCAAATCTCACTTCTCCAAGAGCTAGCTGTGCAGCCTTAGGCACATTACTTAAAATTTTAATCTAAAATTTCCTTATCTGTAAAGTAGGGGCAATAATAAAAAGGTAATAATATTGCCTGCCTCTTAGAGTTGTAACAATTAAATGAGCTAATAGATGTATCATTCCAGTAAGGTGCTTGGCACACAGTGAGCGCTCACTACAAACATAATTATCAGTATTAGTATCATGAAAGGTGGTAATGATTCCTTTAAGAATAACTCACATGAGTCAGATTCTAGATTTGAATGTCTTCCAGAATCCTGAGAGGCTTTGAAAGAGTTAGTATGAGTTAATGCTTGGCATTCAATGTTAAATTCTCCCCCTTTTACAATTCAAAAGGGTATAATGTGTGATCAATGTTGGGGGAAAGGGGCAATTGGAGGAAATAAGGAGTTTAATTAAGTATGCTCATCACCATTCTAGTAAGACCTTAGTGTTTAGATTTGTACAGAATAGAGAACATCATATTTTGGGAATAAAGAAGAGAGGCCCTGTATCTATATAATTTATTCTATATATTTTATCTATATATTTTATTCTAACTTTATTCTATACAAAATATTAAAAATTAGGGCTCTGACCTAAGTTTTTGGCCTGCACTCTGGTGTAAATACAAGAAGATAGTCGTGCAGTGGATAGCATTGAAAAATGTTGTACTCATAGCTTATTTATTTAGTGGCACAGAATTTTCCCATGCATCCTTTAGAATGTTTTTTGTTTTTGTTTTTAAATCCTCCCTGGTTTTGTGAATTAACTCAAAAATTATAAAATATTAATTTTAGTTTAGTACAATTAAAAATATTCATACCTTGTTTTTAGTAGGCATGCAAAAGTGTCATGAAATTGGCCTAGCAGTCATAGAGATTCAGGTGATTAGGGGTTTGGAAAATCATCTGGGGGCTAAGTGAATTCCTTTAAATGTGGGAGATTCATACTTATGCTTTGTAGGGGAATAGAGCCTAAAGAAACTCATCTGTGCAACACATGACCCTAAGACAGTTGACTTTTGCAGTGCACCAAACCTATTAAAGCAACATACTTAATGTGTACATGTTAGTGACTTTTTAGTGAATTCACATTGTCTGTGATGCATCATGAGGGTACAAAGAAATGTGAGTCATGAACCTGATTGCAAGGGATCTTACTATGCACTTGGGGAACAAAATACATGTACCTGAAAAAGTAATATTGAATGCAGCAGTATGTCATTAAATGTCAGAATTTCTAATATGAGCAGTAAGTTATGTGAGTGTTTAAAGAAAGGAGTGGTTAAGTGTGCAGGACCTGTTAGGAGAGGCCCCGTGGAAGTGATCAGACGTGAACACACCCAGACAGCTCATTAGGAAGTGAATAGGAAGGGGGTAGCTATGGGAAGTCAGGACAAGACGAAGCATCCCAGATAGGGAATTGTAGTTGGATAAAGACTCTTGAGTTAAATTTTGATATCTCATCCAGAAAATAATTTCATGAGCAGTAGCATTGTGTTACATCAAGTTGCACACTCCTGGAGTATTCAAGAGTTCAAGCAGAGCCCAGTGCATGAAAAAATGCTACGGGTATGCATGAAATAAAGTAACCATGGGGTTAGTTACTAACCAGGAAAAAAATATCTGTTTCTATGTTAGGTCATCCTATGAGTAGTTTGAAAAGAATCAAGTAGGGTAGGATCTATGAACAACTGCTAAAAAGTGAGTTGGATTTTGGCAGCATTTTAGAATACCCCTCTAAAATAGCCTCACCGTCATGGACTATCATATGAAGTTTCTTAATTCAATAAAAATATATTGAGCCTGTCTCCAGGTGACTACATGTGATAGTAGGATCTTCTGCCCTAATGCTTTTGTTAAAATGTCATGAAGTGTCTTCAGACTTAATTTTCACTTAAGTTTTATTCTTATTATGCTATGAGCCTTTGGTGCTTATCAAATGTAAATTTTCTCCAGCGAAGGAAGAAATTACTAGCACAGCTATTAGTAGATTAATGAAAAGTCTTATTGCTTCTTAAAATTTATATTTTCATGGTGATTGACAATCGCTAATTAGTTAATCCTCTGCCTGTGCTCATGAGGTAGGTCAATATTATCTCCATTATAAAATGAGAAGATTGAGAAATCAGAATCTTCAGTGATTTCCTCAACAACCTAGTTCTGTATTGACATGACAAAAATAAATTGAGTTTACTCTTAAGCATTTCTCTTTCGTTAGATAATGAAATATCTTTGTGTTGAACAGTTGATCACTGGAGACATCTTTTCCCTTCACTGTCCAACCAAAACACCATTCACATCAAGTGGCTTAGACATCTAAGACTGAAAGGGACTTTGGGCACATTCAAAAGCTATATAATTACATATAACAGAAAAACCCCAAATAACAACAGCCTAAATTAGAAAGATGTTAATTTCTTGCTTATATGTGAGAACTCTAGAGATAAGCAGTCCAGAGTTGGTTTTCTTTCTTGGTGCTCTGCTTCCTAGCAGATGGTTGCTATCATCAAGAGAACCTGCTGCCTGTGGGACTTATGTCATCATGACCAGTTGGAGGTTAGGACAAGAGGGAAGATGGAAGGGCTAACAGGGCCTTCCTTGTCTGAGTTGGCTCCTTTTAGACGGCCATTCAATAAATCCCACACGGAATTTCACTCACATATCAATGGAAGAGTGGATTTTGAGGGAGGTGACTGACACAGTCACACAGTGAGCATATTTGAGTATTTGGATTTTGTGTTATTTTGTATTACTGGTGATATTTCTCTTTTCTAATATCATGCATAATTTAGAGGACTTGCTAAAACATAAGTGCCTTATGGGACCCTGGGATCATGACCTGAGCCGAAGGCAGACGCTTAACCGACTGAGCCACCCAGGCGCCCGATAACCTATATTCTTTAATTATTTAGCAAATGGCACATTTGATTTTCCAATGGAGAAACTGTTTTTGAATCTAGGGTAGAACTGCAATCTAAGACTATGCTCAGTCCACCTTGATTCTTTGTTTTGAATGTCAGTACTCCTAGACAGAAATATAAGGAAACCTACCTTTATTAGAGCAAAATGCTTAATATAGCCAAGTCAGGCATGTTATGGATATAGAACCCCAGGGAATGTTTTCTGGGCCATGGTACAGCACATGGAACTTCTGTGTACCTAACCAACCCCAACACCATCCTGTTTAACCCCAGAAACTACATTTTTCATGAAAGCATCATAAAATATGCTCCATTCAGTGCGTGTCCTGGGACATGGAGTTCAGTTAAATGAAAGGTATGTCACACACCTGTTTTTTGGATGAGATCTGTCACATAGGCATGACTAACCTGCCATTGCTAGTTTGAGACATGGAACTGCCTAGACTGTCTACCATAGCTAAACAGCTGGTGTGAGGCATGCCTTCTTCTTCAGTGTATGTGTGCCACATGCCTCCAAACACTGCCATGCACACTTGTCTCTCACCATTCTTCCTCTCCACGGTCTTCCCCAGCATCTGCAAACAAATAGGTGGTATAAAAAAATGCACTAGATAATCTATACAAATGGAAGGACTGTAGAGGACAGAAGTTTTCCATTTGGTGTTAAAGAACAGTCACGCAAAATTAGAGCTAAAAAGACCCTTAGAGTTCATCTGGTCCAACTCCCTTTTTAAAGGAAGGAAAATCCAGACTCACTGTTACCTAGCAATTTGCTGGCCCTGTTAAGACTTGGAACATTGAACTTCTGACTCCAAGTCCAGTGTTGGTTTTGCTATGTGAATTATTTCATCAAAGTGAAATGCATAATGAATCACACCATAAGCCATTACCCAAAGCATATTCCAGGTCAGGTAACTGCTTGTTAGGGTCATAGTGTCCTTGTCTTCTTCAGGTGGGCACTCCATAAGTTGTACCAGATACTTAATCTGTAAATAGATGGACTCTACGAACCTCCCTGCCTCTCCGCTGCCCCCTCCCATCTCCTTTGAGTATTTTTCCCAATCCCTAGCTCCTACCCCATTCTTTGGGGACATGTGGAGAGAAGAGCCTGCTGATCTCTGAGAAGGACTCCTGCCCACTGGGGACTTGTACCAGCAACATGAGCGCTGCCTGATTTCCCTTGGAAGGACAGGTTATGAGCACAGTATCAGGTCACCATTTTGGCATTAAAGTGGGCTCTGTGGCTCTCTCCGTACTTTCCTTGGTGTTATTATGGAAGACTCCTCTCTGTAAGGGGAGATGCTTGATGACGCAAAAATGATCAACTACCTGTCAAGTCTCTTCAATTGTAGATGATTCTGTGTCTTTTGGGTGGAAGGTACAGAAGGGCAATGTGCTTCTTCTCAGTTGTGTCTGGTTTTTCTGTAGTTGTTATACCGGGCATTGCCTGGGTTGCCCAAGTCCTTGTCAGTTTTCCTGAGCTACTGGATATTTTTAGATTTCTCTAACCCTGAATGAGACCCCTTTCCAGTTTTTAATAAATCTCTAATGTGCCCCTTGTGTACATCTGAGAAACTCCATAAAACCGGGCATGGATATGATGGAAGAAAAAGTAAGTTCCAGCTGCCAGTGGCTCATGTTTGCTAATTGGAAAAGTTATGGGTGCTTTCAAAATAAAAACAAGTTTATAGACATTCTTTATAGTATAGCTGTTACATTTTTAGAGAATTAAAATGTAGGTTGTGTCATAGGCAACCCTTATCCACCTCTGTGCTTGCAATGCTCTGGAGAAACATCAGTGTTTCTCACCGTTGTTTGATGTTTTCCAATTATTAATATGTATACATCTTTAAGAGTGGGAAAATATTTGAAGAATCAAAGAGAAAAAGAAAGCAGAAAGTTTTCAATATAAGGAGCATATGACTCTTTTATATCTTTGCTGAAATTAAAGTTAAATATTTATAAATGTCTCTGAGGAGCTTTAATATTTCTTTTTTTAAGATTTTATTATTTGAGAGAGAGAGAGTGGAAGTGGGTAGAGGAGCAGAGGGGGAGGGAGAGGGATAAGCATACTCTGTGCCCACCAGAGAGCCCAACGTGGGACTCTGTCCCCGGACCCAGAGATCATGATCTGAGCTGAAACCAGGAGTCGGATGCTTAGCCAACTGAGCCACCCAGGCACCGGAACTTTAATATTTCTATTATAACTTCCAAAGTTTGCAAAGTTAGCTCCTCTAAGTTTGGTTTGGTGAGAATTTATGATCTTTCTAATATATCCAAAACTTTTAATTAATAGATGTAAAGATGTCCCAAAATGAGAAAACTCTCATTTATACACTATTAGATCAAAACATTTATTTTCAAAATAACCATTTCCATAGCATATGTGTATGTGTATTTAAGTCAGCTTATTATATTGATATAACAAAATATTATAGAATTTTTTGGTTAATTATTGCCGGGTAATGAACCACCATAAAAGTTAGTGGCTTAAACATGATAACAATTTATTACTTTTCAAGATTCTTTGGGTTGACTAGTCGGATATTCTGCTTTTCATGAGGTTGACCTGAAGTCCAAAATGGTCTTACATGGCTGGTGCTGGCTTTACCTGGGAGCTCAGCTGGGGCTGTCAGTGAGGGGGCCTTGGTTGTTTTCCTCATAGGCCTCTCCACGGCTTGCTTTGGTTGCTTACAGCATGGGTCTGCGGTCCGAGGAGTGCCCCAGGGCCTAAATTGCAGTATCTTGATGCCCAGGCTCAGAAAGAACCCAGTATTACTTCCATTGTATTCTTTTGGTTAAAATAAGTTCCAAGTCCCAGTGCAGATTCAAGTGCAAGGGGAGTAAATTCTACTCTTCCATGATGAAATAAGGAGGTCACACACACCACAAAAGAGCACGTGGGATGGGAGTCATTGTCTGAGACCATCTTGGGAAACACAGTCTACAGCAGACATCCAAGTCCTTCTGATTATCATTTCTTTTCTTCCAAGTCTGTCATGCAATTTTAATTGATCTTATGCTACTAAGTGAGAAAAAGGAAGCAAGAATTTACTGTAGCCCTTTTGTTCCCTTGTAGTATGGGTCGTTGATGTCCTAATCCTACTCTCATATGACATTGGGAATCTTTATTTATTAAAGAAGCATTAGTCAAATATAGTGGTTTCTCACCCTGACCAGTATTAGGCAATTGCTTCATGAAAACCATAGTGTTTTTCCCCATCCTATTTTAGAGCCTGTTAGGAGTAGAACACAGCACAGTCATTGAGTGATGTCTCAAGTAGGTGTCTCTCAGCGAGAGTACTGCCTACTTACCATCATTCTGAAGTTTCTGATTCTGTCTGTATTCAGAATCCCTGTTATTTTTCTTACCCCTTAGTCTGTAGAAAATGTTTATTTGAGTTCATCTTTTTGTTGTTTGCTTTTAGCTTACTCACCATCTTTCTTCACTCCCTCCTTTGTTGGACTTTGTAGCCCAAACACGTTTGAAGCAGTTTAGCTTTTGTTTTGTACAGTTACAACTTAGTATTCTGTATGGCTTCCTACCCAGACCTCACATGGGCCAAGTCCTGGTATATGCTAGGCAGAGGAAAACGGACTTTTCCTGATAGGGATGAGTCAGTTTCCTTCTGCATCAAGATGTTTACACATAGGGACAGATGCAGAGGATGACAACCCTGAGTCATGTGACTGCTAGATTGTTTTTCTTTGCTGGATTTCCACGTGGGAAGTGGTAGGAGCGAGAACTTTGTGGCTGCTGCGCCCAGGATGTCCGCTGTCCAAGGTGTATCCACATCTGTGGTCTGGTCATTTGGCAGGGAGCCAACTCTGCATTGTTTAGGGGCATGCTCACTCTTTAGAAAAGTGACGTGATCCTGCATCTAGAGTGAAACTTTAGAATGATTTAATTTCACTCACTGAAGCCACATGTGTGTTACAGTTACTACCTATGAATTGCTTTCAATCTTTGCAGCATGGTAAGTTATTAAAAAAAAAACCCTACTAAGTCTAATATCTTGCCTTTCATGGAGATTATTATTCCTAGAATAACAGGTTAGTGTAATCTCTTGGGTGGTATAGGATCAAGGAAAATCATATAATGTGCCACTGTGATCACCCAGCTGTCCCATTTAAAAAAAAATGTGAATTGTGGGGGGTAGGGGAACAAAAGTCCCAGGGGTATAGAGACTTGTAGAAGGGTAGTTGCTTCACTTTCTCTTGTGACAGACAGGGAAGCAGAAAGGATGTGTAGAGTAATTGCATCTCTTTATATGAGACTTACATTTGCTTTAACAACAGCAACGGGAGAGAAGGGTGCCCTGAGGAGCCTAAAATCTAATCTCAAATGTACTCCAACCTGGTCCACATGCCAAAACAGAGGCAGAATGTATCGGAGAGGTAGTCTGGTGGTATCATTGGCCCCGGGTTCATTAATTGGTGGATGGAGGCTTTTGCCTAGGACATCATTTAGTAGAACTGACAGGTAGAATTGCAAATACAGGCTTTTATAAATTTTCTATTTCTTTGTGTGATTATACACATTTTTTCCTCCGTGATTTAAATGAAACTCAGGACTAATCCATGTTTTCTGACAATAATAACTCAACAGTAATTAAGATAAGGAATTTTTCAAAACAATGAAAAGACTATCACAAAACATTGCCATCTCTTTATCTAGAGTGAGTGAATGGTGGTATGTGTTGCACCTAGCCCAAGTGCATGCGGGTACTCAGGAAATGTGAATGAATGAATGAATGAATGACTCAAAAAAAATCTAAGAATAGGAAAATCTTCTCCTCTAGGATTTCTACTAAGGATTTATGGAGCTTGTTATCATAAGAAAAAATAAATGAAACTTATCTAAATCTTCCTTCTTGCAGAAAAAAAAAAGAATAAATATGTGAATGTTTTAAAAACAGACCTTTGAGCTCAGAACTGGTGGGTAGCCCACTTAGGCAGGACTTCCAGAGTACGGCAATACTGCTCTCTTCTTAAGTCATAGTGTGTCCAATAATATGCACATTCACGTTCTGTATTTCCTCATGGCAAACTATTTTATAGGCAGACATTTTCAAAGCAATCCAACAATGATTTTTAAAAATATCTTGATGAGACTAAATAAACTGATCACAAAGGATTTGGTAAGATTTTTGCATGGATTTGCTATAACTCGAATATTGTAGATTGATTTTGTGCAAGCTGTCCTAGGCCTTCTGACTAGTGCATACTTACTTACTCTGGTGTCTGTTAGCAAAAATGGATTACAAAGTATAAGTGCCAGGTATTTGTGCTTCTTCTATTTAGCATCTTCATTAGTTTTTTTACTTCATTTAGTCTGTTATAGATGTTTTGAAGATGCACCTATCTTAAAGAATGTGGGTCTTGTTTTGTGGTCCATTTTCATTCTTTATATATCTGTCCTTTTTTGATAATATGGGGGAAACAAAGAAATACAAAGAAATGGTTGCTGCTTATAAGCCTATATAATCTATGAGGTGATCATATACACATATAAAAGAAGGACAGAAAAAATACAAGACATTCTTTTTTCATTCATTTAATACTTAATTGTTGAGCACCAGCTCTATGCCAGGCATGGTTTCTTATACTGAGGATAGAGCCTTGAACAAGAAAAGAAAGGCTTCTGCTTTCTGGGAACTTATGGTTTAGTGATTATGATTGTGATTAAGCACAACAAAGTATAAAGAGATACATCCTAGAGAATATAATTAAGCATTAAAGTGTATAGTCAAGTCATGAGAGATTACTGGGGTTTGCCATGTTCTGGGAAGGCCTAATTCATGGCAAGGGAGCCTTGAACTTGACCTTGAGGAAAAGAAGGTATTTGCAGAGATGTGGAGGAAGTTAGACGTGTACTTCAATGTAAACATCCCGCAGGGTGATCTGAGAAGGTCAAAACACTCTTCTAATGAAGAGTGTTTGTTCAAGGAAAATTCTCTGATCCTCTTTCCTGTTCCATATGCACCCCACTAACTTCCTGAGGTTTAAATCTCAAGACCCTCAGCAGTGGAGTTCTATTTAGAATGAAGTATGAGTATTTTTTGGAGAAATGGGTAATCTCAGATCTCACATTTATAGCAAGTCTGGGCAAATGGTATATATGTGATTTACATACATGAAATTGATGCTTAAAATGTGGAAAAGTGTTTCCACATAGAAGGATTCACATGTAATTTATAGTATTACTGAATAAAATAGTATTTACAGAGGAGAGGAGAGTAATTGCAGTTAGCAGCAATTTCTTTTTGAGAAATTATACTTTTTATACCTAGTGGACTTATGACATGGTATATAGTATTACCAATATTACACAGTAAGGGTATAGGGGATAAAAGGGAATAAAATAAAGAATATAATTTTAAAATCAGAAGTTCTAAAATGGACTAGAGCCACTAAGAGACAAGAGATTAGAAGGGCCTACCTTCAGCTGTTTTCATGTTGCCTATGCAGTGCTTTAAACCAAGGTAATAAGACCATGACAGAAGTGTAATTTCTTGGGCGCCTGGGTGGCTCAGTCATTAGGTGTCTGCCGTCGGCTCAGGTCATGATCCCAGGGTCCTGGGATTGAGCCCCGCATCGGGCTCCCTGCTCAGCGGGAAGCCTGCTTCTCCCTCTCCCACTCCCCCCGCTTGTGCTCCCTCTCTTGCTGTATGTCTCTCTGTCAAATAAATAAAATCTCAAAAAAAAAAAAAAAGAAGTGTAATTTCTTGGATTGTATACCCACCAAATTGGCAAAAAGTGTAATAGTTCTAAGTGTTGACAAGGATCTGGAGTCATGGGGAATTTTAGACCCTGCTGGTGGTAGTGTAAATTGGTAGAACAACTTTGGGAAAATGGTTTGACATTAGCCAGTAAATTCAAAAATATGTAAAATTTAGGACTCCGCAGTCCCACTTCTCTGTACCCCAGAGAAACTCGTGTGCATGGGAGACGTGGACAAGAATAATCAGAGCAGCATTGTCTATAATAATGAAAACTGGAAACAACCCAAATGTCTGACAAATAGAAGAGATAAATCATGGGCTTTCAAATAATGGAATATATCAGCAAGAAAAATGAATGAAGTATGACCACACTCATCAAGATGAATAAGCCCTGCAAATCTAGAGTGCCTCAAGAAGCAGGACAAAAGAATATAATCTGTAGGAACCCATTCACACAGAGTTCAAAACTAGGCAAAACTAGAGTATATGGGTTAGGGTTATATACAAAGATGGGATAACAATAAAGAAGGAATGAATATCACCATCACAAAAGTCAGTTTAGTTGTTGCCTTTAGGGTAGGGAGGATAGATGATGATGGGGAAGGTCATAGGGGACTTCTTAGGTGCTGGCTGTGTTCTAATTCTTGTCTAGGTAATAATTTCATGAGTGCTATTTGTAATTATTAATTGGGGTGCCCATTTGTTTTTCTGTGCTTTTAAGTCAATATGGAGAGTGCATCATTTTTTTAAAGAATTTTACGTGAAAGATAAAAGGATGTCCGAGATAGCAGTACAGAAAGATTTGTGTCCACATCTGCCTCTGAAGATATAAGGCAATTACGCAAGAAGTACAGATAGATTTGCCACCACATAAGTCCATTTTTGTTACTTGCAAGTGTAATTGGCACATAGTCAAAAGAACATTTGCTACTAGCCTAATAATTAAAAAATAATAAACGAAGAGTCATAGAAAAAGGGATCCCAGGCCTCTAGAATCAAATTTGATAATTAATTTGTAGTATAATTATTTTCCCATGGTTTATATACATCTTTATTGATTGAAGCTGTCTCTTGAATCATACCTAGAAGCAGACTGATCAGAGGATCAACAGAAAATTAACAGCAAGAAGAAAATGAGAATACTCATCTAAAGAAGCCAGAAATTTTCATCAGTCTTATTATTTTAAAATCATCAGTGAATTCCTCTTTAAGGGAAACCCTTAATAGTACCCCAGCACTAACAGCATTGCAGAGTATTATCCAGTAATGAAAAAGAATGTTAATAAAATCATTTCTTTTTTATGTAGATATGGATCAAAGTTGCAACTTCAAAACACCAATGATAAAAACGAACATTTTAAGATTCTAGGTTAATGCTTACTAAGGATAATATTCATACTTCTCATGCTCTGGATTAAAGAAATTATTTACAAGCAAACAAGAAAAAATAACCTTTAATTTGCTAATCATAAGGCACTACTTTTTTTTAAAAGTGTCTTAAAAGTGGATCTTTAATTTAACTTGTGTGATAGTTGTAAAATATCCTCTGGTAGAGGCTTTGGAGAGATGGCTTGAAAGTTGCATGCAAGAAACTGTGGAAGCCCCATTTGCTAAAAGCAAATTCCCAAATTGATTTATTTTCTAGATAAAGCCATACAATACTATTTAAATACCTGAAATATAAAAATGAATACTAATAAAACAGCCAAATATTCCACTGTAGAGCATAAAATCTCCAAGTGTTGTGAAGAGTATCATAAATACCTATCCTAAGAAGCTCAATTAAAGTTTGGAAATAATAATTTTGTTGTTAAATCTCTAAAGAGCTGCAATAGTGAGATCACCTTGAGGTAGAATCCAGAAAAGCTAGTTTTAAATATTGTACTCCTGGAGCAATGATTGATTGATTCTCTAGTGTAAATTTCTTGGTAATGTCTGCTTAGAGACCTCTAAGAAATTAAGGAGTGTGTGTGTGTGTGTGTGTGTGTGTGTGTGTGTGTGTGTGTGTGTACATGCAAGAAAATCTGTTCGTGCAGCAACAACCCTTTTTGGAGCCCTCATTTGGGTAAAAGTTACGGAGTATTTGGCAATCATCTCTCTGTGTTGGAAGATGGCTTATGGAGAGGACTGGAACTGGATGTATGATTTTTTTCTTTAATTATTGATTAAAATGATCACTAAGCAACAGTGTAGCCAGAGCCTTTCCATTGTGTTATGTTCTGCCATCTCCCCTGCCTGATTTATTTACCTTAAATTGCAGGAACTAAAATACTGACTTAGAAATAAAGGCAAAATACACAAAGGGAAACCATTGGGCACAAGACTTAGGAAGTGATCTTGTAGATCGTTTAACACAGCGGATTCGAACCATGCTTTGGGAACTCTGGAAATCCCAACAGTTTGGGCAGGAGAGAAGGGTGGGGCTGGGGCTGGGAGGCTGGACCCTGAGCATCCCACCTCAGATTCATATTGGGTGGTTTTGTCCATTTTATTTATCTTGGACCTTCCACTTAAAATTCTGTGTGAAGAACAAATAAACACAAATTGTTTGAGAGCCACGGCTTTAGGGCATAATCCCCCCTCCTCCTGCTTTCACATTTGAGTAAACTGGGCCCCAGTAAATTTGTAGCTTCTTCAAGATTTTTGTGGCTGGTAGTGGCAGAAACAAGATTTTCATATTTTTTAATGCTGTTTCCCCTGACATTAATAACATTCTGCCTCCCCAGTACCTGTACCCATCAACTCTATGCTGTATTTATTAATGATAATACATTATTTAAAATCTTTCATACCCACTTCTCTGTACCTGTGCATCAGGCCATCATGTAAGGGACACAAAAGGAGATACAATTAGGCATGATGTTATAGAAAAGCTGTGGGGAGCTTTTTAAAATGCCGTTGTCAGGGAGAGTTTGTGGGAAGGGTCTTTTTTTGTGTGTGTGTATGTGGACATGCTCCATTATTGTGCCCCGACATTAAGGCATGTTGTCTCAAATGTAAGTGCTATGACATTCTGAAGATTGGTGACCAAGAGGCCTGGATATCAAGGAGCTATGAAGTGAAATTGGAAATATTTTCACAGTAATTTTATGAGATTCACCAGAACATAACGTCTGAAATCTGAGGTAGTATCAGAGTTTCATAGGATGCAGCAAAAAAAAATGGGACACTGGTAGGTGACATGCATAAATGTCAGTAGACGTGCTCATCTGACTTAGTTCAAGCCAAAGACTTTCTCTTCATTTTTCCAGGCAAATTAATATGTGGCAGTTTAAGAAAATGGCCTTAGATGACATGACTTTTTCTTCTACATTTCTTCTGTTTTTCTCTCCTTTCTTTCTGTTCTTCCTTATAACGTATTATGTGCCAGATAGTGACAGGAACTAAAAAATTCTTTTCGTACCAAAAGAAGTTGAAAGAGTGATGCAGTGATTGAAACTTCCAAATCGCTGGGATAAAAATGTCTTCAATCTCAACAACTTTTCAAGTGCAGTTGTATCTAGAGATGGTGTTGATTACTATATTCTGAAAACTCAGAAGTTCTATTTCTCCAGTTTTCTCAATTGGAAAATGGAAGTCCCATTCTAAATGTGTGCTGTGTAACTAATCGCTGATATAGCATGCCCAGGGTTTTGCAAGAAGAGTGGCAGACGTCCACCAAGAGTGGAATTGTCTGCAGGAGTTGTGTAGACACAGGAATCTTTGGGTGTTTGAAAGCAAAACCGAGAGGACTGACCTATATTTTTCCTGGTGGAAGATGAGCCTCCTAGTTCTTCAATGAACTGTTAACCAGGAAGTTCAGCTTTCTCCAAATTAACTCTAAATTATTGTAATCCTGTGTCTGAAGCTCAAATTCATAATTTACTCTTGTGTTGCTGTGTTTAATCCTCCTACTTTTGCTTCTGAATGACCACCCCAGGGGATATTGTTAAATAAGGTGGTCACATTCAAATGTTCCATATGGGAATGTGGGAAGGCTTTCATAAGCCAAAATGCTGATATAGAACATTTATTCGTTTTGTTGTATTTAATTGATGTCTTTTCCAAATGAGTGTGGTGGAGATGCTTACTTTAATGAAATGTTTGCCCTTTTGTATGTTTTCACTTTAGAGGGTAAAATAGAGAAATTGATATCAGCAATGGACAACTTTCAATGAGAAGAATTTCTCCGAGGCTTTATATATGGCTAGATGTGAAAGAAAAAACCTAGATTTCTTACCATTCAATTATGTCTTGAATAGAATTCTCCAGTGGAGCGCCAACATTTGGCAAGGTTATCAGTAGTTGTAGTAATGTGACTAATGTCCCTTTCGTCCCAGTGGTTCCCTGATTGGCCTTTCCTCAGGCACACCACAAAGCTTTATGTTTCATCTAAATCAAATGCTGAGTACTATAAACAAAATGGAGTACAGCAATGGAAATGGATTCATTGATGTGTTCATTCATTTTTTCGTCCTTTCATTAAAGAATACGGCCTACTATGCATCTAACACTGAACTCAGTAGAAATTGTTCTAGTTAAAATTTGGGAGCAAACAGTGGAATTTGCACCTCCCTGTCTACTCATTTGCAGTCTGTACTCTGGGCTCCCAGCGAGGGGCCCAGGAATAAGAGCATAGAATGTGTATTTCACAGGTGTTAGTGCTTGGAATGATTGATGAAATTTAAATTTGGAATCAAACACCAGCTTTCTAAGGTGTTTATAATCATTTCGATAGTCTGATATTAACTCTTAAGTCAGTTTGGGGGGCAAAGAATAGAATCTTCCTTTCAGAAGGCCAACAGCTAGGCCAGTATGTTCTGAATTTTAAGCTGCAGTTCATCTTGATATTATTACTAATCAAAGCACCTTCTTCGGTTATTGTGGATGCTTATAAACTGCAGACTGCATGCAGTTCATGAATTTGGCTGCTTTTCCATAGCTGCTATGAAAATTGCAAACAAAATTGCTTTTCATTTTGCTTTGACAGGCAGTTTTAATTTTATTCATCATTTTAGCAAATTGTATAACATTTCAGTTGCGTGCAGCATTTCCTTTGTCTTTTTGTGCACTATATTTATGCCGAAAATATGAAAACAACAATAAAGAAGAGACCAATAATAGCGTCTTGTAGTAAAAAGGGCTTATTAAAAGGATATTTTCTGCCTGGGTGAAAAACTTCCTTGAACATGTCATAAATAGTTTATAACACACAGAGCTACACTTTTATTGTCTGTACAAGGTGATTGTCTAGCTAGCCACATTTTTAAAATTAAAAAATAATTTCCCCCCAAGTTGGAATTTATGGTTTATTTAGCCAGATCTTGTCGCAGCTTAATTAGACAATGACTATCTTTTTTGAAGTCATCAAAAGGACTAAGCAAATCGTGGACGCACAGGAGAGCGTTGAGGGTAACTGGGGAGTGTGCTGACCAGGGAAAGATGGGGGAAGCTCATAAGGATTTATCTGGTCACCAAGTATATACATTTTCATTTTGCAGAAAAATGACTCATACCATAACAGCCAATGGATTGGTTTTATTATGTGCTTCCCGAGCTCCTCATTGTAGTTTCAGCAATATGAGAAGCCCTGCAAAGCATGCAATAAAAACAGAGCAGACTTCATGCTTGCCTTATTCATTGATGTCTCTGGCACAAGGCAAGTGCTGTTCAAATAATCACCGAGGGCTGGTGGCATGCTCTCTAACCTTGAATGTGAAGAGATTGGAGAGGGAGGAGACTCCTTTCTGCCAGGGTTTTAGAAGAAAATAATGTGTATTCACAATACTTTTTAGGACATAAAGACTTTTATTTAAGATTTACAAGATTGCTGGTAAGGATGATTCATAACCGAAGTCCAGTTTTCCTTAGGGATTAACCACCATGGTTTGTTTTTTGTTTTTCTAGCATAGCAACTGAATTTCATCATTCATTTTGTCATTTAGCAATAGAAGACAACTTCACCA
>NW_028274822.1:46427500-46522500 GCF_037043125.1 Eumetopias jubatus
ATCCTCCTTGTGTGTTAACGTTTCTAGATCTTTCCTTGGCTGTCTTTTGACACCGTGTCACCTGACCTTATCAGGAGGGAGCTGGGGGCTTGGGCTCATGTTTACCCAGGCCCCTCCTGGGACTGAACGCTACCTTTGAGTCCACCTTCTTTCAGCTTTACAGACAAAGACAAGGAGAACATTCTCACAGAGCTCAGCCGTCTAGTGTAAAACAGTTCCAGCTGTTGCGGCTCATGAATTTTTTTGGGTGGGGGGTAGGAAAAAAAAGTGTTGGCTTGTTTTTTAGGTGTGGCTACATGCATAGAGCTGTCTCCAGACATTGATTTTTAACTGATTCAGTTTAAAAGTGGTAAGGGATTAAAACACCCACTGTTTAGGAATTTGGCAAATTATAATATTTTAAACTCTAGTCAACTATGGCAGGAGGAATTCAGAGCTTTAGTTTTGAAGGTGGAAAGGGCCAGATGTTTTCAGATGTTCCCCAATTTACAGAATACTTAGGTTATGATAGCAGCACTGTGTTATTTTATATTTTAAATTTAAGATCATGTTTAGCTCTTGAATAATTTACCCAACTGCCTTCTGAAAAGCTTTCTATTGAAACATCAAGACCATGAAATTAATTATATTAAATGCAGACAAATAAACTTTGATGGGGGTATAGTTTGTGTTTTTAAACTAAGCTTGTGCTGATATAGCTACTGCCCTGTGAGGGTTTTATAGGAGTATTTATTGCAGCTCAGGAATTGGGGACCCACCCCAGCTTTTAATTAGCCAGTGTTAGGGACCAGAGATGAGCAAGAGCCCTTGAGTTAGACTCAGACTGCAACCCTTGCTAAGTGCTGGCTCAGTGTGGGTTCAGGTCAGATGCAGCAGTTGTGAAGAGTAGGAGTGTATGATGTGCAGAACCAGGTGACCAGGGGAGGAAATTCTACCTCAGAGGGGAGGCAACTTTTCAAAGTTCGATGAATGGTGGAGACTCTTCTGTGAGAAAAAAAAAATAATAATGAGTTGAGGTGATTTTTGATATGTGTGAGAGGACCAAGCCAGTCTTTCTGTGAGATTTTCGTTGTAGTCTCCTTGGGGAGAGTGCTTGCCTTGTTCATTACACAAAAGGAAGTGCTAGGTGCCTTTTGGATGAAGCAGGCACACTGTGGTTAAAGTCATTCTCTGTGTGCTTAATGCATTTGAGGAAAGGGTTTTATGCCTAAGCACTTTTAAGTATCCCCTGGAACACTTGAATCTGGCACCCTAAAATTTTAAAAGCTCTTTTATCAGCACTCCACGTGGTGCCTTTCACTTAGAAATCTTCTGTGTTCTTTGCTATCCTTGTCAATCAGAAAGTGCCCTATTCTTGCTGGATTTGTGTGTGTGTGTGTGTGTGTGTGTGTGTGTGTGTGTGTTGTTTTTCATATTTGCAGGTGTTCCTGGTAAAGCCCTAAAGGGAAAAATAATAGTAGAATTTCTTACTCAAATACTATTTCCATTTTAGGTGTGGCATTTTGTATATAACTTAACTTAATACTTTTTAGGCTTCTGACTAGTCCCTTCAAAAACATTACTCCACTAGCTTGTCACATTGGTAATTGGATATTGTTTTTGGCACATCCACATTGCCTCTCATTCCCCTTCCCCACCATGTGTGTGGGTGCGCCCTCACACACATACACACACACACACACACATGCACGCACATGCACATTAATTCTGTACTTGGCCTGTCCGACGGAGTGCAGCTCTTCTGACTTCTTCTTCTCCCCAAACACTGACCTGTATTACCCCTAAACCAGGCTGTGCCACCCCTAAGGCTTGTGGGTGGGGAGGACCAGTCCAAACCTTATTCCTGATGGCAGTGGCATGATGTGCTGGATGCCGGGCTGTCCAACCTTTGGTGCCTTTGACGTGCTTGTTTCTCCTCCTCTCAGCCGACCCTGTCATCCCTGACCCTCCTCCTGTCTTTCCCCTTGGCTCCCATCTCCTTTTTTGTGTTCTCCACTGTTATCTCGCTGCATCTGGCTCCAAAGGGACTCAATGCCACCAAGAAAAGTTTTTGGAAGGTTTGGCTGGAAGAAATGTTAACAAAAATACTCAAAGGTGCCCCATGTTTTCAATTCTACCTTCCAAACTCTACATTGTTTTGGAAGTGGAGCCAAGGAGTTTTTTTCAGAAAGCCTTGGATTCATAAACAGAATTGTTCCAAAGTCCTAAAGTGGGGAGGGGCTTCCTAAAAATGTACTTCTTCTCTCAGGAAGGGGGAAAGGCTATTTTCAAGAGTCTTAAAAACGGAATCCCATTTTGAACAAAAGGTAAAAATCTTTGCCCAGGATGTGAGAGGATTTTTTCTGCTAGTTTTAGGCCAGCAGGATTCTAATAAATGCTGATTAAGTACCGCCTGTGATTCCTTCTGTTATTTTTGACCACATGCTTTATTATAGCCACCTGCCTGATAAGATACTCCAAACTGCACTGGGCAGTCACAAGCCTCCTAAAATGTGCCACACTTATATTATAGTGCTCATAAAAGAAAAATCAGATTGCTGGAACACAATTTCTAGCTCCACCTTTTATTTATTTTATTTTATTTTTTTAAAGATTTTATTTATTTGAGAGAGAGAGATAGAGAGAGCCCAAGCAGGGGGATGGGCAGAGGCAGAGGGAGAGGGAGATGCAGGCTTCCCACTGAGCAGGGAGCCTGCCTTGGGGCTAGATCCCAGGACGCTGGGATCATGACCTGAGTCAAAGGCAGAGGCTTAACTGACTGAACCACCCAGGTGCCCCTAGCTCCACCTTTTAATGGCTGTGTGATTTGGGGAAATTACTTAACCCTTCTGTGCTTCCGTATCTGTAAAATGGTGCAAATAATAGTACTCTTCTCATAGGGTTTCCTTAAGAAGTAAAGATACTTCCCATGTCAAGCACAGTGTCAGTTTAGAACACATAGTATTCAGTAAATGTTAGCCATGCGCTATATTGAGTAAGTCATTAGTAAGCCTTTACTATTTTCCACATTCCACATTTCCACAAAATATATCCTATGGAATAAACTCTGTAACTCATGATTTGAGTCAGCAAAGTTAATTTGGGCCAAAGTTTTGCTTCGAGAAAGAAAGTGAGACCTTCTTGCTTACCTTATGTGTGCAGGAATGGGAACATCCCGTCACTCTGCATCCTTTTAGTGTTTGTGTTGAATGATAATAATAAAATCGAAGTAGCTTTACACAAAGAATAATTCCCTCACATGTGTTTTAGACTGCTTCTTGCTTTTCTCATTATTCTGTATTCCTGGTTGACTCTGAAAGTGTTTCTACAGATACAGTACCACGCAAACCAATTAATGATGTAGGAGCATGGGACATTAAGTGTTGTGGAACACTAATTTCTGTATCTCTTGACTCTTCACCCTGAAGTCCATTGCTTGTTGATAGGATATAAAAGGAATTTCACAACCAGGAAGTAGAAAGTGAGAGCAATGCAGGTATAAGGAATGATTTGTTTAGAATGATTACAAGTGAGGATTTGATAGTCTGAGGAGGAGTAGATTTGGGGATGAGATACTGGGGTATTTCTTAGAAGCCCTTGTATTGAGGTGATTGGGTCTGTGATTTATATTTGTATATGTTATCCTTGATCGCCCCATTGGAACTACTCTATTGGAGACATAAGCCCCCAAAGACTGACAGAATTCCATTCTTCTCAATGGGTCAACACAATCTAGTTTTTAATTATTGTACACGGAAAAGAATTGGTCAGACACCAATGAGGCTTGTGTCAGTGCTTATATGTTATGCTTCTAGTTTGCAGAAAACCTCACAAGTACTGCATGTGGGTTCACTGTGTCTTCCTTCTTTGTTTCTCATTTTGAAAGAAGCCTGGAGTCCTTCAGAATCCAGTCAGATGGTGTGTTGTTCTGGTCCTGACTTTCTTGTGTGTGTCTGGGATCGAATAACAGGGTAGAATCCCATCAGGTAATGATTACTGTATATGAAACAGACAAAAGGAAGAGATACAAAGAAATATTCAGAAGAAGTGTTGTTTCTCTTCTTACATCCCTTCTCACTCCTTATGAAAAAACGAAGAAGGGGAGCCTGTTGGTAAAAGAGCGTGTGTGTGCACGCGGGCATGCATGTGTGCGTGTGCAAGTGTGTGTGTGTGTGTGTGTGAAAACTGTTACAGTATTGTGGTCTGTACGACAATGTGGGCATTTAACCTTTACAGTTGTTACTTAATAATGGTTGTCTTTATTACATGCATACGTTTGAGGCATTTCTCTGCCATTTCCCCCTAATATTTTCAGTGCTGGGAGTGTTTGAGGCAGGATGGCCATCTGTCAGGGCTGCGGAGGAGGGACATGGGGATGTGTGCATTTGGGTGGTGGTTTGTGAGGGAGCATTGAGCGTGACGTCCTCCAAGGATCCTTCCAGCTCTGAGCCTGTGGTTCTGTGAAATAATTTGGCTCTAATGTAGTGTCAGGGACATTTTTTTGAAACCTAATATGATATCATATCCCTTATCAATATATTGTATCACTGCAGTTTGTGACATTATGCTGTAAAATGCTAGACCATAAAAGCCTATAATTTACAAGGCTATATTAGGTACTTACTTTATGTATTATAGCCTGATAGCCTTGTAATTCAACATTGCCTATCATTTATTCTATATATAATTCCATGGAGGGTTCTGGTGACATTATAAACCACAAAAGCAGAGCTCAAGTGGTTAGTCATTAGAACCCCAAGATAGAAATACATTACATTATTCAGTATTTATTATTTTCCATAATGTGAAGTTAAAACACCTGAATATGAAACATTTTCTATTTACATTCCACCTCACGGCATTCATATACATGTCAATCAGAAGTGCTCTGGTTGAATACCACATCACAACCATATGTGACCTTGTTTTTGTTTAAGAGGTATGTTTGTTATACAAGGATGTGTTGTCCGTTCCTCTGCATAACAAGTTTTTCCCCTGGCTGGTTATCAAAGAGGAAATTCTGCTGCCCCATCCATTGTGAAGTTTTTTGTTGCCTATTAAGTTAAGGAGAAGCAAAAGACATTTGTTTTTGAATGAATTCTAAGTCATTCATACAGAGCATGGTCAAAAGTAAATACTCCACAAGGCTCTTTGACACAGAAACCACTGTAGAGTTGGTACTGGGCCAGAGGCTGAAGTTATACTAACATAAGTTGAAATGCATTAGATCACTCTTGTAGAATGCTGTCGTGTATTTGTATAAGTTGTCTGTGTGTCCCAACTAATTACATAATAACCTTGATTGATGTAATCCTCTTACATAAAGTTGGTTCTTGTTTTATAAACAGTGCTGCCCTCTCTTCCGTTCCTCACTCCGTTCCTCACGCCTCCTCTTTACCTTTTCAGGGACGTTTCGATTATAGAAGCCATGGGTGGCGTGACTTATTAGGATGCCAACAGCAGCCAGTATATTTCAGGTGCTTTCAGAATGAAAATTCAGCTCCTGCCCCCCCATCTCCCCCTCCCCCACCCACGATTTAGGTGGTTTTTCATTAAGATTTGTAGAGACTGAAAGTTAGGAAAAGAGAAAGATGACTAAAAGTTAATAAAATAACCGAGTTATAAAGTAACTGAAGCCAACCTACTATAAAAAAATGACCTGTTTTATGACACCACATTATAATAACTATCACAGTGGTGAGCAGCTCTACAGAGGATCCATGGTTATAGTCATTTATTATTTGTTAAAAGTGGAGGAAGAGAGAGAGATGAAAACAGAAGAGGAGGAGGAGGAACTAGGAGCAGCAAGCTGAGTGCTTTCACTTTAAACCACAGTGCAGTTTTTTTTCCAGCCAGTAAGTGACTTGAAAGTAGTATTGAAAGATAAACAACCTGAGCAAAGGCCTTGGATTCTTGCCATATGCTCAGATCTCCATTAAGGGATGAAGATGCAAGACACTCTTGAGTTTTCTCACAAGTGAGGCTGGGCTCTGCAGGTCAGTAGAGTGGGTATCAGTCTGTTCCGGTCGTGGGCAGTGGTGGTAGAGGGCCTAACTCCCTGCATTAGCATTAATGGGACTTAGCAGCACAAATCTCTTCAAATTGATCAGAGAATAGACCCCTAAAGGAGAAAAATGGATGTGAGTGGGGTTTTGAATTTACTTGAATGTCCTCTTTGTTAGAAATACTTATCTCTTTTTTTCTTTGTCATTTGCTGAGGCATTTACTGATGAGTAGGTAACAGGGAAAAATCACAAAGGTAGGAACTTGGATTCTCTATAGAGGACGGAGATTTTAAGTGCTGTTCAAGATACCAGGTGTGGGGAATATTGGAAGCACCACTTTTTGGGTGGATGAATAGCAAGTCTCTCCATTTTAGCAGTTCATCTGCATTTCCTGTGCTGTCATATTTTGCTGTGGTACCATTTTCTCTAAGTATTGCATTATTGACTTAAAAGGTGTCATTTTCCGAATGATGGAGGTAAGGAAGTACATTTTCCTTATTTCGTAATTTGCACACAGATTGAAAAAGACTTAACCATTGTCACAAAATTTGGATATGATGGATCTTGTATTTTAACTGGATTGTGGGTGTAGGGAAATCTACCGGCACATTAATTTTAATGGAAGATTGTGGCATCCTTGACAAATATTTTGAAAGTTAAGTCATGTTAATTTTCTTCCTTTTCCCTCCTATTTCTTAAGGCCTGATCATCTTTGACTCTTTACTCTTCTGTGTCATCACGGATGATTGTTAATTCAAGATGATTGTGGCTTCAGTTCTAGTTGTATTTAGTGTGTTGTCTTTCACCCGTAAAAAGAGAATGCAGATAATAACTTCAGTTTTCTGATCCTGAGCTGAAACTAAGCAATTTGATGAGACACTAACTTTCTTTTACCTGTGTTCCCCACAAAAAGGTAAGGAAATGACTCTCGGCGTCCATTTCTATTCTTCGACGAAGGCTTTTGGCACTCAGATGTTTGTAAGTACGAGGATGTACGTACACTTTACTTGAAAGTGGAGGCTCTGAGTTCCACTTTGATGTGACCCACTAATAATGGTTAATTTAGAAACCCAAATTAGATTTTGGTAGTTTTGTTTGTCTTTTGTCTTACCCTAAGCCAACCTCTCTCTTACTTGCTACAGATGAAAACCTCGCTGGCTGGGTGATAGGGAAGGAAAAGAACATTGTGTTAAAGCCAACATGTCCAAGAAGGGAATGAATAAGAAAGGTGGTGAGGTTATAATATTTGATGGGCTTCTGCTTAGAATAGATATATACATATAATGTTTATGTTCCTTTTTGTAGGTGTTCTGTTGCGATAGATCTATTCTGTTAATGACAATCTCCCAATCCATT
The DNA here is from genome assembly GCF_037043125.1 of Eumetopias jubatus. Classification (NCBI taxonomy): domain Eukaryota; kingdom Metazoa; phylum Chordata; class Mammalia; order Carnivora; family Otariidae; genus Eumetopias; species Eumetopias jubatus. The sequence continues at coordinate 46,434,841 of NW_028274822.1, forward strand.
TAACTCTTAGTTTAGAATTAATAGTTACTAATTGTGTTTTTCTGGATGTAAAATTAATGTGAACTAAATGTATCTGAGTTAATAGGACTTCACTAACTTCTTCATAAATATAAAAGGAATTGAGATATATATATATATATATCACTTAACGTTACCTATTAACGAACTCTCAGAAGAGGCAGCATTAAAAGTAAAGTGCAAGATATGTATTAAACACATCTCAGTTTCAGCGAGCTCTCTTCTTGAACTAGACGGGCAGCATGAATGCATTACATTCATATGTTGAGGAAAATGAGACCCCTAAGTACTTCTTCGCTGTCCAAGTATCCATTCTGAGGAAAGCTCTCTCTCTCTCTCTCCCCCCCCCATGTATTCAGCATTAAAGTGATATTTTACATTGCTTAAAAATTATGTGAGTGTTTGTTGCTGTTGTGTAGGAAGGAAATAAATCAAGGGCTTTTGTGGGATTTTAAATTCTTCCCAAGAGGAAAGAGCTAATATTAAGGCCTTCACAAGTGGGATTAATTTTGTATATCTCTCAGGAGCCTATTGGGTATTATATTTATACATTATAAAATGTGTTTTGATATGCCTTAAATTAATATTTTTCTATCTGCCGGTGAACGTGAAGGCAGCAGTTTATGTCTGGGGTGGGAGGAGGGGCAGATAAGGAAGAGAAGAGAGAAGTGATAAAGCCCCTAGCGTCCTGTCAGGAGGGCGTGCATGTCATGGGTCTGATATTCAGATCATTTTCTATGGTGCCCTGAGTTAGCCTCAAAGGCAAAATTTACCTGTACGGTGGGACTACAAGGAAAAATTCTCTACACTGTCCACTACCCCTTTCTAAATTTCGCTTTTAAAATCCATGCCCTTCAGAGTAAACTCTTTTTGGGCGCCTGGATGGCTCAGTCATTAAACGTCTGCCTTCGGCTCAGGTCATGATCCCAGGGTCCTGGGATCGAGTCCCGCATCGGGCTCCCTGCTCTGCGGAAAGCCTGCTTCTCCCTCTCCCGCTCCCTGTGCTTGTGTTCCCTCTCTCGCTCTGTGTCTCTCTGTCAAATAAATAAATAAAATCTTAAAAAAAAAAAAAGTAAGCTCTTTTCGCACATGGTCCCGGTGGCCGTTTGCCAAACTTTGTGCTTCTCCACCATCAATAGCAGCTTCCCTGGACGTCTTTTAGCAGATGCTGTCAACTCATCACCTTTCCCTCACTCCCCTCACACTGCCTTCATGGATCACTGCGTGTGCTGGTGCTCATGTGTCAAGGGGAAGGGCACAGCTGCAAAAGGGTCACCCCTGGAGACCCGAGCTTCCTGTCTCCCTGGCGTAGGCAGCCCTGGTCAGTCTCGCCCTATGACCTGCTTCCCCTTCCTTTCCTTATATTTGTTTGGCAGGAAAGTCCACTGGCCCCAGTGCAGAGCACTGCGCGTTGGCTAATGGGGGAGAAGAACGGAGGGAGGGAGCCGTCTCTGAGAATGTTGTGTTTTGTCATCAAGTGTATGGAATGCACAGTGTTGGTAATCCAAATGTGTTATTTTGAAAAGTAAGATGTGTTTCTTACAGTCTGGTCAAGACTTTCTGTTATCTTAAGAGTAAATGGGTGGGGGCATCACACATGACATCATGACTACATGAGTGGTTTCCTGGGTGGCCTATAAATCAAAGTGTAAAGATTCTGTGAGTTTATTTTCATTTGGGCACAAGTTTGGGTCCGTCCAGACTACTCAGCCTACAATAGCTCTAGATTGTAGTAAAAAAATGCTTATTTGTCTCCCTCTTAGTGATATCCTTGGCTTCACCTTCTTATTTTTTTTTCCTTTCCGCTCCACAGCTGTATTGAAAGAAATTTTAAAGTTCATCCTTTGCAAAACCTTAGTTACATGATAGAAAGGTTTATTCAAATGTCTATCATACTCTTGCGAGTTTTATCACAGCAGGATCCAGTAGCCCCACAAATCAGCAGGAAATCCACCGTAAATTTTTCAGTTCCTTGATGATTGAGTGTTTGCACTGTAGCAAGTTTTTTTGGCAATATTTTATAGGTTGGATAAAGAATTTGTTTTGAATGAAAGCCCAGATAAGGTTTGTAAGTTTTTCTCTTATTCTTCTGTATTTCTGATTTTTTTTTCCTTTGGGGTTGGAACATTTTTTCCTCTGTGCTCTGATGCTTGGCTGAACAGTAGGGTACTGAGGTACTGGCCATACCTGACAGACATAAAGTTAAATATACAACAATGAGGAAGGAATCTAGGGGACAAGTCATAAGTCCCACAACAGACTTTAAGATGCTGTAAATATATTCAAATGACAACTCTCCCATCCACTAGACACAACATCTTATTTCATTTTGAAAACAAGTCTGAAGAATGCCCCAAGAATTTTACATTGAATGTCTGGCGGCATGCAAGTATTTCTTCGTTATTCCGAAGTACCTGTCCACAACTGTATCGTAAATATAAGTAGGTTCAGCTCTGTTGAACTTTGTTACATTTTCTTTCCAATGAGACTACCCCTCCTCCCATTCTGTTGTGGTGGCAGATTCCCCATTGTCCGATAATATGTAATCTTTGAAAAATATTTGTCAAGGAAATTTTAATCAGATACCACTCACCATTAATAAATACCATGTGCTTAATGGTTTTTTTGAGCAGTATGGTAATGGTTTCCATTTTATAGAGTTAGATGGTGACTTAGTAGAACCGGCTGATTGTAGGAGGATTTAAGCAGCAGACCGCAGAAGTTGAGAGAAACTGCTGTCTGGTCATTCATGCCACATCTATATGGGAAACTATCTTCCTTTTCTCTTCAACTGGGCTGAAAAGCACCATGACTGCAGACCCTTTAGGGCAGCTGCTTGTGGACTTGCTGGTGTCTTGGTATCCCTTAACGGCTAAGGAATCTCTTCCCTCCATGATTGGTAACTCTTATAGTAGAGATTCAGGAAGCATCATGGTAGAAGATTTTTCCCTTGCTCTTTGGGCAAGAGAAAAGGCAAGAGGGGAAGGAGATGTAGATTCCACGTTCAATTCTATCTCTGCTTCTGAGCTTGCATGAGTTGTTTAATCTTCTGTCTCTCAACTTACTCATCTGGAGGATGATACCTTTGAAATATTAGGGCCCTTCTGCTCTGAAGTTCTGCGGTCCCACCCAGTATTTTCTATTGCTTATATTATTAAGAGTAAGGAACTATAGTCAGCCCAAGCCCAAGTTAACCATTATGGGAAGGTAGCAGATTTCTTATAATAATGTCTCTAAAGGGTGCACCATTGGGTTGAAATGTTTAATGATTTTTTAAAAAGAACAGCCCTAGCTAATTTAAAATTTTTATGATTTATGAACATATGTACTAAGTAGTTGTAACAGATACTTATATAGTGCTCTTTATGTTCCAAGCTCTGTCCTAAGTACTATATACACTTTTATGACAATCTGATTTAGGTATCATCATCATCATCATCATCATCATCATCATCATCTCCATTTTACAGATGGGGAAGCTGTGGAACAGAGAGGTTAAGTAACTTGTCCATAGTTGTGTGTATAATGAATGATGGAACTGGAATTTGAGCTTAAGCAACCTGCCTCCAGATTCCTTGGCTCTTAACCCCCGTACCAGGCTACTTCTGAACCAGCCACATTTGTCCTTTTCAGTACAAAGCACAGAGGTCCTCCTGTTACTGCTGCTAACATTCACTATTGTTCAACCAAAGTTTGACCTTTTAAACATGAGAGCATATGGAACTAGAGTAAGGGAACCTTCCCAGTAGGGCCAGCCTGCTAGAATTGTGGCTACCTGTCAAAATTTCTTTTCTAACTCTTTAATCTTTTAAACATGTTCTAGGGATTTACACTTTATTAAGATTCATGGTATTCACTATTCCTTTGAGAGGGCTAAGTTGCTATTAGTCATTCCCAAATCAGTGGAAATTGATTTAATCAGATTGCTTTCCCTTCAAAGCTGGAGATCAATTTGTATTGAGAGGATTAAACATTTGAACAGGAAGGACTGATGGATAAGAAGATGGATATATAGAACTCTGGGTGTCTGAATAAACCTGGGTCAAGTGTCTTAAATGAGGGTTTTTGGCTAAGAAGAGTGTTCTGATGTAACAGGGAGAGAAAAACTAGGTAATAGTAGATTCGGGAAAGAAAGCAGGAAAGTACATGGTAATTTCATTTATCATAAAATCTACCTAGGGCCAGTCCTGAATCCAAGAAAGGGAGAGGTAAATATCTAATTACCCTCTTCCTTCTTGTTCTTTGGCCTCCTCTCTTCCCCCACATGCATTGTTCCCAAAAGACAACCCCTAAACAAGGATTTTGAACACTAGAGTGGAACACACCAGGAGTTAGTAGTTGCTTAAGCATGTGTGTGTGTGTGTGTGTGTGTGTGTGTGCCGGGGGTGGGGAGGAGAGAGAGAGAGAGAGATGGGGAACAAAGATGGTTCTGGAAATTAAATGAAATTTAGATTTTTGTTTTGTAATTTTTAAAAACTGTATGTTATAAATAACAGTTGGTTTACCAACACAGTTTTGGAGGACAATCTATTAAAACATAATAATATTAATAAGAACAACACCTATTATGATCTCACCCAATGAAACTGTTTATTTTGACCCTTGATAACACGTGGCCTTTATTATTTCAATCCTCAGGAATGTGCCTTGACTTTGCCTGAAGACTCTACTTCCTGTTCTCCTTTATGCTACCTCTGTTTTCCTCCCTCTGTATTTTCTTCCTTTGCTTGGTGTCTATAGTTCTTTCCCCTCCTTCACCCCTTCCTTCCCTCAAGTTCTTCCCCTTTTCCTCTCTGACTCTGTCTCACAAAATACCTAATGATATTTCCTTGATTTAACTAACAAATAAATAGAACTTTCAGGCTTTTGTTTAATTAATAATGAAAATTCCTGGACGAAATAATCAACCGAAAAAGAAACCTGATGATGGTGTAAATGGCACTACATGAAATTTGGCTCTGAATAAAATTGACAGAAAAATGAAATCTTCTTGACAAAATTTAATTCTTCAAAATTTGAACCAGGGAAATTAAACTCGTAGGAATATTGATCTTAAAAAAAAAACACCACCTCATAATATGTTTGATAGCAACAAAAATTGATGAATGAATCAAATTATCTTCATATAATAATAAAAATGAGTTGATCCTTGTGAAAATAATTCCAGTGAAATAAGAATGAAAATGGAAAACAGTAGTTTATGCTGTAGAAGAAATTGATGGAGGAATTTAATCAATTCAGTTGAGTTCACTCAAAATTCTTTAATAATAAAAATTTATCAGTATTGAAATTTTGTTTAAAATGCTTTTTTCAACATTCTCAGATTCAAAACGTTGGAACAAAATGGCAGAATAAAAACACCAGGGATAAAGATCCTAATCCTCTCATTTAATCCTCATGGCTCTACAAATTGGGTGGTATTAGCTTCATATTACAGAGGAGTAGTTGATGCCCAAAGAACTAAGAAAGGTGGAAACTGTTTGAACCAGGTATCTGATTTTAACACATCATAATGATGAGGGTACTTGTACTTTTTTATGGAAAAAGTACATAAAAAGTACATTTTCTATCTGGAAAGAGTAAAATACTTTGGATATGAAAACATTTTATTACATGAAAAAAATTTAGCTCCGTTAAATTTTAAATTGTTACAATATCACAGTCATAAGTTTGATATTCTAATGAAAATTCTAATAACCTAGTCAACCAGTTTTGCAGATAGGTTAAGAAAATTATTAACCTAAATTTTTTTATCAATCTGAATACCTATGATAATGTAATTTGATTGTGGTAGGAACCAGTAGATTGAAGCGTGGATGAAATTAGTGTTTCCTGTGTGTTCAGCACTGGAAACTAAGTTTAGATATCAAAGTTACCTTCCCGTTCTGGATGGATTTATATACTTTTGGCCTGGGGCTTAATGAGCTTCATTTTTACCTTGGCTTTAGGAGATTTGAGATTTGTGATAAGGTATGCTTGTGATCTGGAACAGTGCCTAACTAGTGGTTTATTGAGAATTGCCCAAGCCAGTACGGTTGACTCTTGAACAATGCAGGAATTAGGGGTGCTACCCCCATGCAGTGGAAAGTCTGTGTATAACTCTTGACTCCCCCCCTCAAATTAACTACTAATAACCTATTGTTGACTGGAAGCCTTAGTGATAACGTTGTCGATTAACACATATTTTGTATCGTACATGTATTATATACTTTATTCTTACAATAAAGTAAGTTAGAGAAAAGAAAATGTTATAAGAAAATCATAAGGAAGAAGAAATATATTTATAGCACCGTACTGTATTTATTGAAAAAGTCCACATATAAGTGGACCTACGCAGTTCAAACCCATGTTGTTCATAATTACAAAAGAGAAGGAGCTCATCACTGGCTAATGCTAAAACAACCATCTCCCTCCACTGCCCCTTCTTCTCCCCGTTTCACAATTACACACCAAAAGCATCTAAGTTGACGTTCAGAAAATGTTTGAAAAAGCCAAAGCTTCTTCTTGGCAGTCTCTTTGCTCCCCTCCTCAACCCCTTTGCACCTCCTAATTCTCTCTATATGTCTCTTGGCAGGTCCGGTGCTTTAGCCATCCTAAACCCACTCTGGGGGTACAGGCTCATGTACCCTCTTTCTATACTTAGCTTCTGCTCTAGGTGGAACTCCTGTTTTTCAATGTGATCCATTTTAGCTTAAGTATTAACAATGTGGTCCTATTTCATCTTATATTTATTTACCATATCAAAAGGCTTACCACTTTATTATTTTGATTACTTGTTTGTTGCTTTTCTTAACCAGGGGCTCCATGAGAGCAGAGATATTTTTCTCCCATCGCGGTAAATAGTATTTGTCAAATGACAAATGAACAGCTAATTGGAGCAAATTCATGCTAGATGTTAATAACCAACATGGTTTTAACCTTCCCAGACTTTTCTTCTTCTTCTTTTTTTTTTAATTAAGACTTTATTTTTTTAGGGCAGTTTTAGGCTCACAGCAAAGTTGAAGGGAATGTACAGAAATGTCCCATATACCCCCTAACCCCACATGTGTGTAGCCTCCTCCCATTTTCAACCTCCCCACCAAGAAGTGCAATTTTTACAACTCAGGATCCTACATTGACCTCATAATCATTCAAAGTCTCTGGTTTACATTATATTTCATTCTTGGTGTTGTACATTCTATGGGTTTGGACAAATGTATAATGATGTGTATCCATCATTTTGGTATCATACAGAGTATTTTCACTGTCCTCCAAATCCTCTGTGCTCTGCTTATTCATTCTTGCCTCCGTCCCCAAACCCTGGCAATCTACTGTCTCCTAGTTTGGCCTTTTCCAGAATGCTCTGTATGTGGAATCATACAGTCTGTGGCTTTTTCAGATTGGCTTCTTTCCCTCAGTAATATGTAAGTAATATGCTAGGTTTCTCTTGTCTTTTGATGGCTGGATAGCTCATTCCTTTTTAGTGTTGAATCATATTCCATTGTCTGGATGTACCACAGTTTATTTATCCATTCACTCCTAAAGGATGTCTTGGTTGCTTCCAAGCTTTGGGAGTTATGAATGAAACTGCTATACATATTTGTGTTCAGGTTTTTGTACGGTCATATATTTCAACTCCTCTGGGTAAATACCAAGGAGCATGATTGCTGGATCATCTGGTAAGTGTATCGTTAGTTTTGTAAGAAGCTGCCACACTGTTTTCCAAAGTGGCTCTACCATTTTGCATTCCCACCAGCCAAGAACAAGAGTTCTTGTTGCTCTGCATCCTTGTCAGCATTTGATGGTTTTGTGTTCTTGATTTTGTGTGTAGTGGTAAGGTCTTTTTGATTTTAACCCAGACATTTTGTATTTTGTAAAGATAAGGTCTATTATTTCAATAACCAAATTTGTGACTTTTGAATAGTGTAACAAAGTGGAAAAAAAATCATTCGGGTATTGTGAGGGAAGACTTTCTGGAACATAGGAGTCCCCGTAAAAGAGTCCTACGCTGCAGGAATTTATAACTCCTGGGAAAAGTATCTGCCTTAAGCTGTAACTGTTTTCTAAAAAAAAAAAAAAAAAAAAAATCCAGTCTATCGCTGAGCTTACAGATTCTCTATAATTCCCACTTATGTTTTCAGAGCAGGTCATTCAGAAGGGGCGTGGAAGACCAAATGGTATGGGGTGGAGCAGAGAAAAATGGGTGGAAAGAGGTAGTTGTTTGCAAGTACTATATATGGACTTCTTGTACTGCCCTTTATAGGGCAAAAGTTATTGTCCATTGTGCTACTATCTCTTAATTGTTTGTTTACTTAACTAAGGGTTTTATAACCCTAGTAAAAACTTAAAGAGTTTTGGGATGTTTGGTCTGTAGTTCTGTTTGTTTGGAAAAGCCTGGCTTCTTTGGTGCTGGTGAGGTAAAATGCTGGAGTCATTCTGCATAGTAGGGGACAAGTGGTTGATAATTTATGCACAGAGTCAGCAATTCTGGGCATGGTTTACATGTATAGGACTTTCAGTAGAGTGGGTTTCTGTGAGCACTTTCCACAGAGACAAGCTTATAGAGCCCCACCTTGTCATGGCGGGGGGAGAGGGGCATTTTGGGACTGGACAGCATCAGCTTGATCTTTTTGTTGAGTGGTTTAAAAAAATTTTTAAATACACACATATATGTGTATGTGTATCTATGTATGTGTTACTCCTCTCTCTCTCTAGCTCCTGCTAAGAGAGAGACACAGAGACAGACAGACAGAGAGGGAAGAGGGTGGAGGGAAGGTGGGGCAGAAACTGGAAGGAGGGAGAGAAGGGGGAACAGAGAGAAGGAAGAAGAAGAACAGATCAAATACATTCTTTTGGCTTTTTGTCTTTCTTGCTAACTGTTCATAAATATGGGCCAAGTCCGCTCTATGTTGTGGCTAGAGAAAGGGGGATGATGGAGTCATTCATGGAAAAGCCAAGCCCGTATTAGGCCCCTTCCATGTGCTAAGTATACCACGTGACAAGGACGACAAGCCTCATACATTATGAAATTGAGCAGGGAATCAGTCCCGTTAACTGCTGAGGGTACGGGGTGTTCTTGGAACAAGGAAGACGCAGTTCAGAATAGGGTTTGAGCAGTGAGCTCTAAAGCCCATCCTCTAGCTCCTGATAATCAAACAGGGGAAGTATTTAGTTATAAAAGACGAACTAACTTGCCTTAAGGTTTCTGTTTTGCTAGTAACTGGAGACTCTGTGATGTAGCAGATGTTGGACCAAACCCCTGATGATTCTGGACTTGGATTCCCAGAATACCAGACTCCCTTTCGGACCCTCCCATTCATGCCTTAGCAACTGTGCTTCAGCACTGCACTAACACTCCAGACTAGAGCCAAGGGACAAAAGCAGGAGAAGAATCTTTCTTCCAGGTTTCAGTATTTCACTCTGTTGCAATTGTGCCTTCATAATAGAAAATCTATATATGTCATTTATAAAGCAGGGGTTCTGTTTTAGTTGAATTCTGGTGACCTGTATTTTCCTTCCCATACTCCGTTTGCAGTTTTACTCTCCATGTGCCTTACTATTTTTATTTGTATCTATGAATCTCATGGGGATTTTGAAGATTGAAGAGCAAACATAATGTTGGTGAAGTATTCTAAGCATTGAAGAATTACAATAAGTATATATATATGACGCAGGAATGAGAATAGTGGGAAATCCAATTCTTTCTCTCAGAAACATGCCAAAAAGTATAAAATTTTGTGATAGATCCTCAGCAATAGTAATAATAGCTATAATTTATTGAGAGCTATAATTTATTGAGAACTTACATTATATTTTCTCAGTGCATTTTTAAAAAGAAACCCATGAGGCTGAAATATGTTTTTCAGATGAAGATGCTGAGGTGCTGGGGAAAAGACTGAGTAACTTGCATAAGGTTCTCTTCCTCCACAGTCCATACACTCACCCTCCATGTTATATAGCCCCTTTTATGGTGCTATGTGTCCCTTTTAATGCTGACTGCATGCCCTGATATGCACTAAACATCTTACTTCATTAGCTGACTTAATCCTTCCAAGTAACCTTATGAAGGGTGGGTATTGATCTTGTTTTGTTCTACCATTTTATCTGTGAGGCATATTTATTTAATTCAGGCACATGGTAGATAAGTGGCAGAGTTGGGATTTGAACCCAGGATTGGTCTGACTCAGAAGATTCTGGCCTTTACCATTGCAGTTTTCTTGTCTCCAAACCAAATCAGCTCGTGCTCAAAAAGCTTTTAGTAGTTTCCCAAGTCTCTACAAATAAACTTCAAAGTTCACCCTGCACTTCCTACATAATTTGCCAGGGCTGAGCTTTGCAGCCCTCCCTGCCCTGCCCTCCACCTTGTTCCCTCTGCCCCAGGCCCACGTGTTCACAGCTCTGTGAACTGACCTAGCATCTTCCCTCCCCGCCTATTCCCATCCAGTGCTTTCTGTCTGCAGTCAGTCCCCTCCTCACCTCTTTTCCCTTCTAGTTTCAGGGTTTTTTCCTCTTAGAGGCCTTCATGGAGCCCCACGTCTAGGTGTGTCCCCTGTCACATACTCTCAGAACACCTGTCGGATAATATCTGTCTTGTGACTACCCTATAAGCCCCATCAAGTCTGAAATACCATTGACTGCTGGATTCCCAGTCCCTGGCACAGAGTAGGCCCTGGACAAATCTCTGGTGCTCATGGATGGAAGGGATGAATGGCCCTGATGCTAGTTTGCCTGGAACCCTGGCCACACCGTCGTCTCATTTCTGTGTCTTTGTTTCCCTTGCTGCTCCCTTCAGCCCTATTCTTATCTCTGCTTCTGGAAGTTTGTGCCCAGAGTGTCCTCTTCAACTACTTTGGGGATGACCTAATCTGATCCCCTGTTAGATGTGAGCCCCTCGAGTACATAATAGTGTACATATTTGTTGGATTGAAGCAAATTGATACCATAACTCAGTCTTAAGAGGGTTTATTTCACGAGGGTTACAAGAATTGAATCAAAGGGCTGCTTCAAAAGTTTCTTTTCTGCTAAATGACAAATCCAAACTTGGCTGAGACCTGTAGCTAGAAGGGGACAATTTAAAATAGCTCGTGGTTTGATCCTGCTCCTGGGGAGGAGGAAGCTGCCAGTATTGTCTGGTTGGGGAGGGTCAAGGGGAAAGACTGGTTCTCTCTTCAGTGTGGACTTTTCCTTGCTGCCATGTTGGTAAAACACCGGATCTGAGACCTTGGACCGCATGGGTTCCAATCTTCTGCTTACTGACTCTTAGGCACGGATTAGGCCTCAGTTTCCTAGTCTGCAAAACCTGATAGGTTTTTGTGAAGCATAAATGACTTGACATAAGTGAAACATGTAGCAAGGTGCCTGGCACTTTGTGATTACCATGTAGCAAGGTGCCTGGCACTTTGTGATTACCCAGTAAATGGTAGCTATTCTTTTTATTATAATATTTTATACCTAAATAGTACTGGAGGTCTGCAGAACATTTTCGCATACCATATTGTAGTAGATGGGCAGATAGCCCCTGGGAAACCCACATAGGTGGTCTTTTGTAAATAGAGAGACTGCATATCTCCGGTGTCATTTTTGATAAGTTTGATTCTTGGCCTTAAATTTCTTCCTTCTTCCGAAGAATCCATAGGGTTACAGAAACCGAAGATAGGAAAGCTGGTGAGTTAACAGACTCTTCTCTTGCTGGCCTGAGATTCCTCCTTATGGTCTGTTTCTGGTGTTGTTTCGATTACAGTTAAAATTCCCTCCAGCATGGAGGCTTCCAACACATTTCTCAGGAAGCTGTTCTTTTAACATGTTGCCATTAGGATTTTTTTCCTTGATATAAAACCTGAATTTTCCTTTGCTTAATTTAATCCCTCTACACATACACCTCGGACCTCTTTAAATAATTCTTTTCCCTCCTTGCCATTTGCACCTTTCAGTTACTTGTAGAGAGTTGTCATAGGTCCCTTTGGGCCTAATCCTATCACTGTAATTCATGTTGGGCAAGCTGTACATTTTGTATTAGTCTGTGGGCATATTCTAAGAATGCTGTCTTGCTGGAATAAAGGCAATGCTCCCAGGGTATTATCCAAACCTTATCATCAATAACAGCTACTAAATGTGAAACAAAGAGAGTGACTTTTTGAGGAAACAAAGGAAGTAATGAACAGGAGACGTTGTTTACCTTTTTATATTATTATTATTATTATTAATTATGAGAGTGCCTATTGTTATAAAGAATAGACAATTTAATCTATAATTTATACCCATAGAGGGGAATACCATATGGATATCCCCAAACAACAGATAAACCAAAAGATACTCTTAGTTTTTAAACGTGAAAGGGTGTGTGTGTCTGTGTGTGTGTGTACACGCTCACGTGCGCATCTAATGATCTGGTAGCTTATTCAAAATACTGAAAACTGAGAAAACTGAATATAAAAGAAACCAGAAAGTTGATGAGCTTCACCTAGCATAATGGAATATGAATCTCTTTCTAAGTTTCTACAGTCACAACTCTTTAGAAACATGGGTCCAGCCTTTCTGATTAGGAGAGATATAAAGAATTTTAAAATCTAGGGGTGCTTGGGTGGCTCAGTCGGTTAACATCTGACTCTTGATTTTGGCTCAGGTCATGATCTCAGGGTCGTGAGACTGAGCCCTGCGTTCGGCTCTGTACTCAACCTGGAGCCTGCTTAAGATCCTCTCTCTCCCTCTCCCACTGCCCCTCCCTCCCCACTTGCGCTCGTTCTCTCTCTCTCCCTCCCTCTCTAAAAAAATTAGAAAATAAAAAAAAGAACTTTAAAATCTACTTTTGATCATATACAAACATCTCTGACAAGCTGGCAAGTGCTTTCCAGGGAGGACGAGACTCCATAGCCATTGCTACTTGGTCAGGATGGAGTAATCCCCTAGGATGGCTTCCTATTGGCTTTGGGAGCTCAGCATAGTCACTGGAGGCCAAAGAGAGCAGAAAGTATCACTTGCAAATGGATTACTGACTTTCAGGCAGGTGGCCCTCCACTCTGAGACAGTCTTAGAACTTTAGAACTTCCTGGCCAGAGAACAGTATAGAAATCTCGTCTCTCCCAAATTTACCTAAAAAAATGAACTTTGGTTCAAGCCACAAGTGATATACTTCAAGTCACGTAGGAAGTTGCCAGCAGAGGTGTTGTTTGAGCCAGGCATCCTTTCCTAGTTGTACATAGGGTCCCGCTATGAAAACTCACTCATAGCTTGATAAGGACATCCAGCTTAAAGGCCCATCTTGACAAGTCAATTGAGCAATGGACTGAAATGGGTATCAACTAAATGCTCTTCTCTGAAATAGATCTTTTTAATCATTATAAGATTTGAGCTCAAAGAAGGAACTTAGGTATTGCTTAAGTTGATTATCAATTCTATTTTCCTCAAGGCAACAGAAGTTCCTAAAACAAAGGTCCAACATACTTACCCTGGGAGTTACTCCATCCCTGAAAGATGGCCCATAACCCCCATCTCTAGCCTCATTTCTGATTAGTCTTTTCCCATCTCTGTGTCTTTCTCTGTGCTTTTTCACATTCACCCAGGATGTTTCTTTTCTTTAACTATATCTGTGATGTCTTTAGGGAAGTAGCTTTCCCATGGTGTTCTGAAATCATCCTGAAGTCATGCCCAGTGTTTCTGGACCATTTGACCCCCTATCTTTCTCTGAGACTCCATATGCCTTCTTCTGCCATTGGTGAACTCATTTCTCTTCCTTTGGCTACATGCGTATTTATATTTCCCACCCAACATTGCTCTTGTCCTTCTTCATTGGATCGCCCCATTTCTTCACAAAGGACTGCAGAGTAAGAGCCTTTTCAGCATCATCTGGCCTCTGGGATACAGTTCCTGTACATTGCTCCTGTTGGGGGCCTCTTTTCAGCCCTTCATGTCTCAAAGGGAGAATCAGAGACTACTTCTATCACAAGCCCCTCTGAAATGGTCCATTTTGAATGCAGCGGCACACCCCAACCTGACGTTCTCTCTCCCTTCTTTGAATCTCTGCTGGGCTCCTTTTAAGGTGTCTGTGTTTTTCCTTGCATGCATCATAGTTGCATATGCTTCTTAATTATGCTAAATTAAAAATATTTTTTAATTGTGGTAAAGTATATGTAACATAAAGTTTTATCATCTTAACCATTTTTAAGCATACAGGTCAGGAGTGTTAAGTACATTCACACTGTTGTGCAACCAATCTCTGGGACTGTTTTCATCTTGCAAAACTGAAACTCATTACTCATTAAACAACAACTCCCCATTTCCTTCCCGCTCCAAGGCCTTGGTAACCACCCTCCTATTTTCTGTGTCCACGAATTGAATACTCCTGATACCTTGTCTAAGTAGAATCATACACAGTATTTGTCCTTTTGTGACTGGCTTAATTCACTTAGCATAATGTCCTCAAGGTTCATCTGTGTCATATTACAGGATTTCCCTTTTCTTTAAAGACTGAATGATATTCCACTGTTTATGTACACCACATCTTCTTTATCCATTCATCCTTTGATGGACATTTAGGTTACTTCCACTGTTTGGCTATTATGAATAATGCTTCAATAAATATGGGTGTGCAAATATCTCTTCCAGACCCTGCTTCCAGTTCTTTTGAGTATATGCCCAGGAGTGGGATTGCTGAAGCATATGGTTAACTCAACTAAATTTTAAGCTCACACTATATTTTGAGCCTTGAGAGAAAGGACTGGGTCATTTTCATCTTTGTATCTTCTGAGCATCTATCACAGTGCCTCATAGGTAATAGACATTCAGCAGGTATTTGTTGAATGAATCAATGAATGAATGAAAAAAATCTTTCCTAATATTGAATGTGGATGACTTGTACAGATTAAAATATTTACTCGATTTACATCAGAAATCAAATGGCAGGGAAAGGGTATACAGAAAAATACATTCAGTTACTAAAATATGTCCAAAAATAAGAACCCAAGAACACTGTATACATTCTTATGTAGTGACTATATTGGTAGTTTTCTGATAGGTGGTTTCAGCTTTATACAAATTTCCACCTTCCTTTTTACTCTTTATATAAAGAGCTATACCCCATTAACTACCAAAATTCACAATTGTTTCCAGAATAGTGAAAGTAGCTTTTACAAAAATAATTGTAAAATGTAAAGTAATCGAAAACAGTTTCACGCCCTGTGTAATGATCAGATAACTTGAGTAAAAGCAGCAATTATGTGTTCCTGGACCACACTGGAGGTGGAAAACAAGAAAAGCATATGCCATGCTGCATATTATTAAGAAGGCAACACTTTATATTTACTTTGCACTTAAAAGTTTGAATTATCTGGTTAACAGAAATAGACAATACCCAGGCTTTGGAATACATTAAAATTGTATATACAGTAAGACAAATTGCTATTTTATAAGCTTGCCACAATATAGTAAATTTGTACTTCTGGTGTAATTCATAATAAATTTGCATAACATTTACTGGGGGCTTTCACTGTGCTATTTCATTTCTTTCAACCTCTTTCTTAGAGGTGGCACCACTCCATTATATAATCCAAGGGTCTACATATGAAAGGGAAGGTGGGATGGGGAAGAAATCGAGGGACAAAGGTCTGTAATCAAACAAGCTACAAAAACCCCAGCAGAGAACAGCGGGTATCAATTAAGATTCAGGGAAAAGTCCATTTTTACGATGGGCTACTAATATATATCACAGGTCCATTTCCTATTTCTTATTTTCTTCTTTCTTTCTTTGGTGTTTATGAGAGTTCCAACCTCCCACCCACTGCTTGAGGGTGTAAGGAAACTGGAACCCACATCCTTTGTTACTCCATATTAATTCAGATTGAGTTTATAGATGGTACCTTGATCTGAATATAAGTTATCAGGGAGAAAAAAACCTGTAAATCAACCACACCTGGAACTCCGCTTGCATCTGCCAAGAAGAAACTTGGTTTTAAAAGGTATTAGGTTAGGGGCACCTGGGTGGCTCAGTCGGTTAAGCGTCTGACTTCATTTCAGGTCATGATCTCTGGGTCTTGGGATGAGCCCCGCATGGGCCCCCCACTGGGCAGGGAGCCTGCTTGTCCCTCTGCTCTTCTCCCTGCTTGTGCGCCCTCCCCCCCTCAAATAAATAAATAAAATCTTTTTTAAAAAAGATATTAGGCCAGAGGTAAGTGAGAATTTGATTAAAAATCAAAATTATGGGCAGCTATCCTGGGTGATAGGTGATGAATATATTGCTATTTTATTACTAAGGAACGTTGTTTTTTGTTTTGTTTTGTTTTGTTTTTTCCTGATTCATTTTGTTTAGCCCTGTCAAAATGGGATTGAAATATGTTAAGTTAGATAATATACATGTTTCCATGTTGAAGACAAACTTAAGTACATACCAGTGCTTATATTACATTTACATTGCTTCATTGATTTTGTTGCATGTCTCAGATATCCCTTACAATTCCACAATTCCAGCTGTCTGTATCGGCTGGTAATGTAGATGTAGAGCCTAGAACCCAAAATGAAAAGCATCTATGACTATTATGGGGCTTGAGGCAAGAACTTAATTCCTCTGAGTTGAATAACAGTGTGCTGGACAAGTTGATTTCTGATGCTGCTTCCAGCTGTAGATTTTCCCTTTTCTCTGGGATAGTGTCATACGAGGTTAATGGGTTCCTGGACTACCACACAGTCAGAGCACCTGAAGAATCAAGGCAAGGATTTGAGTTCATATTATGCGTGAAAATTATCCAAAGAGAAGTGCAAAGTGCTTGAAAATATTTTCCCCACACATCTGCTATTGAGCTCTTTGGAAGTATAGTCCAAGCCAATACCCTGCCGTGTGGTGCCCTTAATGCTGATTTCCTACTTATATCTGTATTTCTCCAGAGGATCTGAGCAAATCATATGAGGATCATTTTTTATTAGCCACACTTTTTATTATCCAAAATGCTGGGTCTCGTTTAACTTTGACTTATGACATCTCCATTGTATATTAGCAAATACATTTTTTTGAAGCACAGAATCTAAACAGAAACATGCCTTTTCCCCATGATATATGGTGTCTTTTCACTAAAAATTTGTCAAAATCCAAATATATACACATCTTGGAGCACCCTAACTTTTTAAAAAGTAGATCGGGTAGAGTAAATATACTCAATATTAGTACAAGAGGTAAAATTAATATAAGTCACAAAAAAATGTGGATCTAATGCTTTTAAACACCAATTATTTCCCCAAAGTAGCCTGAATATGATAGGCTTCCTTCAAGATCAGTAATGTCTCAAGAATTTGGCAGTGCTAAGAAATGGAAATGCAGTGGTAATTTATACTTCAGATGTTCAAGGCACTGGTACCCAGGCAGAAAGGGCGTATGCCAGGAACCAACATAGTAATTTGTAGAAGTACGGCTTCTTGGAATTATCGTGTTCAAAAGGAAAATTCTTCTCTGACTTTTTGTGTTTTTCTGTTATCATAAGAGGTGTATGAATTTGATTTATGAACAAGTCCTGCTATAAATAATAAAATAATAAAATGGTATGTCAGCAAGGGATAAAGAGTTACTTACCGAAGTTAAAGTGAAATCAAGTAACTCCTGCACCCACTTATGAAAGTGCCCGTTATTCTTGGTTCAAGAACAGTTGAATGGTCATAAATACTGTGTTAAAGTTGGTTTGTCTTACGGATAAGGCTTTTATAAATACTTAAAATGGAATCAGCACACCCTTTTACCCATGCTGATTTTTGTTTATCCTTGCAACATATTTTGAAAGCTCTGCGCTACTGTGTTCAAGCCAGTAGGAAGCAGAAGCACTTACTTGCACAGCATTTAACACTCAGATACAAAGCATCTCCAGCACACTATGGATGCGCTCTGGGGTTTGAAGCTAATGTGAATGTCAGGCCAAAGTGGGGAGAACTTTATAAGATACTGAATAAGAAACTCCTCTGCCATTTGCTATGAGATGGAAAGAAAGAAAGGGGAGACATAGAAAAGAAGCAATTTGTCTTCTTCAGATGCATCCAGGGAAAATACCTCGTCTTAAAAACAGAAATGACTGGAAGGTGTGCAGCGGATTTTCTGATATATGGTATATTATGATCCAGATTGCTTTGTTCAAGAAAAAAAATGCTGGTAAATAAGTTACAATGTGGTCCTCTGTATTTTTCCATGAAATATTAGGCCTTTGTATAATATGTGCATAATTTTTATGAATCAGAACCTGAATCATAAATAAAATGTTAATGTGTAGACACATTTAACTGTGGAGCAGATGGAAAAATAGGAATGTGTTAGAAAACTAGGTATTTGCAGAAGCTAATGAAGTTAATTGGTCTCATTTGACTACCTTATTTTCCCAAACCCCCTAAAGACTGGGCTTTTTTATTTCTTTAATTAAAAATGAGTTTGGTATGTTAATATTATAACCTTTCATTTTTTCCTGGTTTTCTATATAAATGTCTTATTTATAGAACCACCCTTAGGAGTCTAGTATTAGTAAGAACATTAGTAAAGTGGGAGCAGTAAGAAGGGTGCTAATACTATACAGAAGCTATTAGCCACATACATTGGGATAATGTGTGCTTTTACACCTTATTATTACTTCCCTGTCCTGTTTTCTTTTGATTACATAGAGAAAGACCTATTTTCCTCTAGCCTAAAAATGGTACAAGTAAAAATACATAAAATAATGATTGTTGAATTTAATTTTTAAATATCAGTACTTGAACATGTTTTGATTGGTTAAATTACATGGTAAACTTCCATTGAAATATCAACAGTATGAAATCAGAGAAATCACAGCCCTGAGCTAATCAATACCAAGTGTGTAGATAATTTTCCCTAAATTATTCCTTGTATAGGGAAAAGTTAAAAAGCAAAATATTTAGCTATTCGCCAAAGAGTGCTTTTTAATTAGAGCTTTATGTTTTGGCTGCCACTTTGGAATACAGAGTGAATAGTTAAGGTATAGTTGCATACTGCAAAGGATCGTGGGACATTGTTTCTCTAATGTCATCACTAACATAATGCATTTGTATTGATTGTCTATGATTTCTGTATATGGATGATTGAGTTTGAGCAAACTACTCAAGGTTTCAAAGGATTTGGATAATGTTACACTGTAGGGTTGGAAATCTCTTTGAATATTGTATCGCAAAGGGACAAAGACAGTTTCAGTGCATTTATTAGGCCCTTGCTGTAGAAATAGGAACAATAGACCATCTTTTTTAAGTTAAGAGATCTTGGAACAGGCGACTCTAATAAATCCTGGGTTTAAGAAGAGTGGTACGTGCTGCAATGCCGAAATTGTTTATTCATCTGGAATGTATTAGAATCTTGATTAATAAGAAGACATCTGCAGTTTTACATAAAAAGCAGAGTGGGCAGTTTGGCAAATAGAAGTGGAAAGGGAGAAAAAAAAAAGCCAGTCCCACCGAATGCTATTGTTTCTTTTTTGATCAAGCATTGTTATTCTTAATAGGACAGAGCAATCCGACATTTTCCACCTACGAAAGTGCAATATAGAATTAAAATCTGTAGCTTTGAGAACAGACAGGTCCCTTTAAAGCCTTATATTCAAAATAATTTTATATATATCACCCTCCTTCTAGAAGATCCAAGCAGAAGGAAAAAAACCTCATTTATTTGATTGTTTGGTTTATGTGATATCAAACATATGCATATTTTTGTAAATCTAAAATTTAACATTTCGTAGACTATATTTTCACATGTAATACTTAAAAAATATATTTTTCACTTCAGAATCCCTTACCTCACAATTATTTTTAACTAAATGGAAGTGCATGATTTCTGGATAAGACACCTTAAATTTCAAGATAACCAAACAATTGCTATTGGAATAGGTCATGGAAACTATGGTGTTTGAGGGAAACCAAAATCAAAGCTTGTAAGATCTGTGTAATTCACATATCAACAGCATGGTTTCCTGAATGCCAGGACATCTTACAAAAGGGAATGATGAGATCAGAGCTCACTATTTGGAAGAGAACACGTTTGGCAGCTAGTTTCTGAAGAATCTGACACCCATACAGACACCAATCTCTAAGGCCAGTAGGTGAAAGATTGTTCCAGTCTTTACAGAAGGCAGAAATTCATGCATATAGCAATCATTCTTAGGGGAATAAAAGGAACAAATTCTGACCAATTTAAATGTGACAGTTTTAAAGAAGGCGGAAACAAGAAAAAATAGCTATCTTACTCCGTATCTATTCCACAGTAGGATTTGGCAAATAAATCTCTTGATGATAATGTAGATACCTGCTATTGGATACTTGCTGAAAGCTGACCAATGACTATTTTTGGCCACCCAGTCACAGACAGCTAAATAATATACAGTAGATTCTAGAAGCAAACTTGCTTTGTAGGAGAAAGTATTCATGAATTACAGAACTAAAAAGAAAATGGACACATGAAAAATGATTGAAGGATGAAATTCCTTAACAGGCATTAGCAGAGTTAAATTTATGTAGTTAAGGTTAGAATATAGTTTGTCAGAATATAAGGACCAGCCTTCACCAGCCCTCCCCCGAAGTGTGATATTTCGATCATTTTTAGGCAAAGGCGAATTTGTTTATTTTAGTAAAGACAGCAGAGATTTTAAAGAAAGAAATACGATATCTTAAATATTTATTCTTAGTATATGAGAGGGGTTTGTTAATACATGATAGGACAATGCTATAATACAGCGGTTTGCAAACTTTTACTGTAAAAATCAAGATGGTAAATATTTTATGTTCTGCGGGTCATATTGTTTCTGTCATAAGTAGTCAACTCTGCTTTATGGAGGAACTCATGCTTAATATGTAAATAAATGAGCATGGCTGTGTTCCAATAAAACTTTATTCGCAAAAACAGGTACATTTAGGTTGCTGGCCTAATTTGCCAACCCTTCTTAAAATAAATTGTTTAAGCATTAATGGGTCCTCAGTAGTATTAGATGATTCTAATAATGCTCAGTACTTGAATTTTAAAGGAGTGCACACTTGTAACATCATCTATATAAGACAGAAGGAAATTTGTGGACATATGCCAATGCCTAAGGGTCTCAAATATTTACACTTTGTTATTAATGACTAGTTATTAGAGTAAGTAAGTGGGGGAAGTATGTAGAGGGTTTATACAAAATTCTTGATCTAGGTAAAGCTAGAAAAGTACACAGGTAAAGGGATTGTTGTGAATATCAACATAATTTTCCAAATAATCTTTATGAACTCAAATTATTTAGAAAACCAAAAGGTTATCTTTCCCTAAAAGTCCAGATGAAGTTTACATTTTAAAACCGCCACTACATAATTGATAACATCATGACATACATTCATTCTTGCAAAAGCTTTTTCAGGAGAGCGAGAACAAAAAGGAATGTTATCACACAGAAATGTTCTTGCTTCGTATTCTGTTGTGGTCATCCTTGCCTGTGTTCTTCCTACATAATGCCCCACTGGCATATCACATAGTATTTCAGGTTCGAAAGTGTTGTTACTAAAACCTAGCATCAGTAGAACATATATGTGAGGCTCCTTTGTATAGGGATGACTGCTTTGTTCTAATCTAACCAACTGGAGTCTTCTTTTGACCTCCCTTTGAGATCCGTGTGTGTGTGTGCGCACGCGCACGTGCGCATGCACGTGTGTGCTGTTTCAAGATAGCTGGCTTTAATTAGAAAGGAGTGCAGTTGTTTCTTACATATGGGGTTCAAACCTATCATCTCATCCTAATGATCTTCTTGCACACAGGTGCACTCACCAGCTACATAGTGACAGTGGTACAATGCGTGGCAGGGAATTAGGAGGAATACACGTTCCAGTGATTTTTTTCTTTACTCATCATGTGTAATTAGTGAATGAATGATCTGTTCTTTTGGATCTGAATTTTTCTAGACAAGTGAATGCATCCCCTCCTCTCTCCCACCCCTGTTACTCCTTTACTTGAGATTTTTATTTCATCTGGACCATTGCCATAGCCTCTAGCCTTCATCCACTCCCTCCCAATCCAGAGCACTCTGATGCAGTCCCTTCTCTTCTGATTGAAATTCTTTAACAGTTCTCTGTGCCTTCAAATAAACTCAAAGCCCTTAGCTTGATAAGCAAGTCTGTCTTGAGCTGGATCCTGGCCCTGTATGTAGCAATGTCTTCTGCCACTTCCTCCCACAAGCTCTTATGTTCTAGTCCAGATCCTGGCTGCCTGTTAGCATCCCCCCTGGGAAACTTAAAAAAAAACACAAAAAACAAAAACCCACTGATTTAAACTCATTCCCAGACTAGTGTAATTAGAATTTCTGGGACTAGGTTACAAGCATCGATATTTTTAAAAAAGATCTGCAGGTGATTTTAATACACAGCCAAGTCTGCGTTATTCTATCTAGTCATTTGACACCGTTGTCGGTTCCCTGATCACATCATCTGTGCTTTTGTACATACGGTTCTTTTTGCCAGAAATGCTCAGTCCCCTTTTCTATACCTGGAAAACTCCTGATTATTTTTTATTTTTTATTTTTTATTTTTTTTAAAGATTTTATTTATTTATTTGACAGAGAGAGACACAGCGAGAGAGGGAACACAAGCAGGGGGAGTGGGAGAGGGAGAAGCAGACTCCCCGCCGAGCAGGGAGCCCGATGCGGGGCTCGATCCCAGGACCCTGGGATCATGACCTGAGCCGAAGGCAGACGCTTAACGACTGAGCCACCCAGGCGCCCCCTGATTATTTTTTAAGGTTCAGCACAACACATCCTTGGGTGGCCTTTCTGTGTCCCCCAAGATACAGTTGGTGTTTCTTCCATGGACTCCCGCGGCCTTGCTTTTATTGCATTCCCCATTCCACTGTGTTGCAATCCTACTTTTACATGTCTGCCTTCCCTGTCCCATTCAGTGAACCACTCAGTGTCATAGTTCAGTGTCTTGGTGGACTTCTGTCTACTGTGCCAGGTACAGAGTCTCACCCATTAAATGTGGAGTGTCTGAACGGATCAGAATAGCAAGACTGAGGTGGTAGCCACACACCTAAAAATTTATTCCCTGGCTCATTGGGTCAGCCTCAAAATGATCTCTGTTTCAAAGGAAATGAGGTGAAAGAAGAACTAGTCTGAAAATTAGTGAGACTGTCAAATTGGAGAGTCCATAGAATGAGCAGCACTATGGAAACCCTTCCCTGGGACGGCAGACCAAGTAAGGGCACCACAGCCATAGGAAAGGATATGGTTGGGACTTGGGGCAAGAGAGGTGACAAAGGAGAGAGAAAACATCAATGATAATCGAACAGACTTCTCTCTTATGTGGGGAAAGAAAATCAATGCTCAAGTTGAACTCACTCTAAGGTAACATGCTAGTAAGAATTGGGAAATCCACCAGAAAGCAAAACATTACTTTAAGAAATGGTAGAGAATGGTGGCAAGAAGACCAGGGCACGTGGCCTCAGCCCCAAGCAACAACTGAAGCTTCCAAAGAAGATGGGACTGAGTAACTTTTACTTTATTATAGTCTTAACAATAGTAGCTTCATTTAGGGGCTTTGATAAATCTTTGCTTATCACAACAATATAAAATATAGCCAACAAATTAGCTGAAGAATTAAAAGAAAATAGGATAAAATAAAAAATTATAATAGCAAATGAATCCTGTCTATTTCAGAAAGTTAATTCACCCCTTATAGTTGGTTGTGGTGTTACATTCCATGGACTTACACGGAGGAATCTAATATATTATGCATATTCACAAAATATACATGAAGTGTAGTAGCTTTTTTTTTTGAGATTTTATTTATTTGAGAGAGAGAGAGCATGAGCAGGAGGAGAAGCAGAGGGGAAGGGAGAGGGAGAAAGAATCTGAAACAGACTCCACGCTGAGCGTAGAGCCCAACATGGAGCTTGATCCCAGGACCCTGAGATCATGACCTGAATTGAAACCAAGAATCAGACCCTTAACCAACTGAGCCACCCAGGTGCCCTGAAGTGTAGTAGCTTTTGAGTAATAAACTCATTTAATAATTTTTAAAAAATCTTGTTCATAATGAGCACAAATGCACACATATATATGCTCTTTTAAAAATATATGTACATTTTAAATAGCTGTGTCTGTATTTATCCAAAACCGAGAGTGGGTGGAGATCTCATTTTGTATACCTTTGTATCCCAGCGTGGAGCCAAATGCCTGTTTGATGAATGAATGGGTCAAACCAAGAAGGAGTAGACTTGAATGAGTTTAGAAAGCAATTGAGACTGTTACCTCAAATAAGCCACTTCTCCCAGGTCTTCCATCATCCACCTAGACTGTGTGAGGCATAGAATAAAAAGCACATTAGCTCAAAGATACATCGTCAAGGGATTGTGCATTATAAAAAGTACTCATTGATGACCCACAATAAAATTAATGGAATTGAAAAAATTCTCTTTTCAGAAGAGACATGCTGAGACTAAACAACTTTACATAAATGAGATCAATGAGATCAATGAAAATTTGCTAGAGCAACGTTGATTCATTTGCTTTTTGCAGTTTTCAATACAACCAAAGGTTTATTTCAAAAGTTGTTTACTTGAAATTCATCACATATTGTCTAATGGAACAATGCAGTAAATGCAGATGAGGTTCCTGGGCTAGCTCATCTCTCTCTCTCTCTCTTTTTAACATATGAGGTTTGTAATAAAGGGTCACAACATACAGTTTGTGAATTTTACAAAGTCCCCAACAACAGGATGAAGGGACAGAAATCCAGCTATGCTTTAATCAGCCAGTGGAAAGGACAGTTTTTTTGGTAGTTTCTCTATAAGAAGGGTACCTTTTGGAACTTATCTTCTTGGATCGGATTGTCTTCTATAATTCTCATAAAGACGCCTTTGGTTTGTGCTATGGGCTGCTCGTGACTGAACAATGAGTCACACAGTGAGTTGTAAGCATTATTTAGATGGGAATTTGAATTCTGAGTCTTTAAGGAAGCCAGACTAGCCTTTCTTCAGGATTCACTGCAGGAGCAAGCACTCCTGGTCCTTTCCTGTGTTTCATGAGCCCTGGGAGTAGAGCCTTCTCTGGCTTCTTTTAGAACAGGAGGATGCATGGGAGGCTGGGAACTGTTGTGAGAGCCAGAAGTTTTCTTCTATCCCAGAGAGTGGCTGAGTAGAAGCTGTGGAAGTCAGAGTCTCTGTGAGGGTATGGGCTTCCTGAAATGCCAGGGTCAATGTGGGTGGAGTAGCTATACAGACACGGGCTCTTATAGGAACTTTGCAAGTTGGGCACTACAGAAGAGTGAGTGTGTGTGTGTGTGTGTGTGCGCGCGCGCACATGCACGCACTCACATGTTAGAACTTCCCTGGGCACTTTGATAGTCCCTGGGGGACTTCTGCATTGGCAGGCTAAATGCTATGGAGGGGTACCCTGGAGGTGTCTCTAGGGGGTGGGATGGATAGAATTCCATCCATTCACCACTGTTGGGAGAGAGGGAGATCCGTAGTTTCTCATGGGCTGTGGTGGGGACTCTCTGCACTGGTGGAGAGTGGAAGATGAGGTGCTGGTAGTTCATTTCATCTACATCATTTATAAGTTTGACATTTTGAAACCAATGAATTTCTATAGGTGAGCCATTGATTCTTACCATCATAGGCCTGAGTTTTAAAATGCTATCAGTCAATATGTTCTGTTTTCATTTTGTTCTTTTCTTAGTTCTCTGGTACTGAGAAAACAAAACCGGACCAATAAAACCTCAATTTCATGATATGAGGAAGTTCTCCAAACTTAAGAAGATCCAAGTCACATTAATTAGAACCCATTTCAATAATTAAAAAAAATTTTTTTTTGAAAACAAGACACTTAGAGCTCCCTTGGATGTGTGATCTAGTAACCGTATTAATCAGTTGAATAATCCACATTAATCAGTCCTGCCTCCAAGTGAAATTATTAATCAGCTTGATGACCTAAGCAGTCGTCTGAGGAAATGCGTTGGTCTTAGAATTTAAAAAGTGATAATGGGAAGGTTAAAAAAAAGAGAGAGAACGAGCAAAAGAATTATATTCTTGTTAGTTTTATTTCATTTATTTCAATACCAGCTCTTCTACTGATGTAGAATGACTCTGAACAAATAATTACTCTTCTTAATGGTGTCATCTCCTCTCCATATAGAGGGAAAGCTGTGTGTAAGTTTGTCAGGGGGCATGGAAGAACTGTCTCAGGTTGTTTCCCTTTGCCCCTATCCCCAAGGGGATAAAAGTTGGTATCTGCTAGAGACTAATGAAGCATAAAAGCTGAGGCTGTATGGGACACTAAATAGGCTTACACTGAGGCAAGCTATTGTTGCATTTGGCTATTTCAGCCAAACGAGAGAAGAGTAAGAACAAATCCAAAGTAGTCATTGGCCACTGTGAGGCTAAAAATGAAAGAAAAAAAAAAAAGGTGGTTAGTTTGACAGAAATGTTCAAGTTCCCACTGATAATGTGGAAACTTAAGCATAGGGGCAAACTGGAGTTATCCCATAATGATGAAACATTCCTAAATCTACGTGTAATCTCTCCCAGTAATCAACAAAACTCTATTGGGGAAGGAAAAAGAAGATGGCAGTCAGGGAATGTTACCAAAGAAATATTTTCAGAAATTCTCTTATACCAAGTGACGATTAGAGCAACAATTGGTTTGGAGCCCTTTTGTTGAAGAAAATAGAACCTACCAAAAGCATAGTGTAAAATGATGGTGTAGAGTATTTAAAGTATAGTCCCAGTAGCTTATGTCCCCTTTTACTTGGGGCTGGGGGGGAGGTCCTTCTACCTGTCATAAGTTGGGGCTGGATGGCTTTGTACCAGTTCTTCAGTTTGTCCCCTCCCACTGTCACCATTTAGATATGTCGTTTGTATTCATG
The DNA here is from genome assembly GCF_037043125.1 of Eumetopias jubatus. Lineage (NCBI taxonomy): Eukaryota > Metazoa > Chordata > Mammalia > Carnivora > Otariidae > Eumetopias > Eumetopias jubatus. Next base: position 46,461,673 of record NW_028274822.1, read on the forward strand.
GAATAGAGCAAGCATTAACCACTACATGGGGTCAAGCCTGTAGTTAAACAATGAGAAAAACCAAGCAAAACAAAACTTGTTTGTGAAGTAGGTCTTACTCTTCCAATCTTAGCACTCATGCTGCAAACTTTAAATCTCAGGCATCTAAATCATTGATTTCTCCACAGTGAGACAGAAATTTGTGGATTAAACTTATTTTGCAAGACAAAACTAAAGAGTATATTCACAGATAAAGCAAAGAAGAACAACAAACAAAAAAGGATGTAGCACCTTATACTCGCCACGAAGGTTGGGGTTGTAATTTTGGAGTCAACAACAAAATCTCTGCATCTTTGATTACTTCTCTCAAAAGGCTGAACATTTTTAGGATACAGTTTTCAGTTCATCCTAAAATTTTCTCTTGTGTGGTTTGGCAGATGTGAAAGTTCGAGAACCTCAGGAAAATCACGTCGAAAGAACCTGCTTATGAGAGATCACAGGGGTGTGGATTTGGTTGACGATGCAGACTGTTGAGTCCTTACAGAGAATTGTTTGTCTTCCGTTTTTCGATGGCTTTAATTCCTCCAAATTGCTCCTTGAATAATAGGAGAAAGGCAATTTGAATTTCAGTGACAGATTGGACATAACAGGTTGCAACTATTAGGTCTAATTTTACCATACTGAGAAATAAAATTGCCTAAACATAAACATCGATCACTGATGCAGTAAATTAATTTGTACAGAAAAAGTAGTTTAACTGCAGTGCACATTAAACATAGAAAATTTTCAAAATTACTGCTCTCTGAATTAATTTGTACACTTGTTTACTTGTTAAAAGCACGCATAAATTCTTTTTTTTTTTCCTAAGGCAGTGCAGGTTTGAAATGAGTAAGAAAGAAGTGTAAAAAGGAGCAAGGAAATGCAGAGACGTGGAAGGTACACCAGCTGAACTGCACTTGAAAATAGTATTTTTTCCCTATTTTTCATTCTTTTTGTTTTTCAGTGCTATTCAGAACGTGCTTCATTTTTGAATCTGTCCATCAGATCACTAGAGATGTGTGCATTCCCCCTCATTACAACAAGATAAATGTGATGTTTTAATAGTCTTGACTTATGTTTGCTAAGAATTGGAGGTGTGGAGCAATTCAAAGGGTTTTATGGTTTGGTTCCTTGGTGAGTTTATGTTCAGTGGTGTCCTAGGGCTTGGAGCTGTTAACATTGCATTCCTGAACAATCTGACCCATGAATTTCTTTGTATTTAACCCGTAAGAAAATCGGTAAACATGTTTTCGTTTTACCTGTAATTCTGTTATGAGGAATGCATGGCAAAGTTTGGATAGTATCTTTTCAGATTGTTCCAGGCGCCGCAGACCTGGAGCTGGGCAATGTGGTGTGGTTTGATACCATCTCCTGCCTACAGTTTTCAAGGACAGTGGTTCGATTCAAATACAATTCTGATAAGTGGCAGGTTTTCGTGTCTTTAATGCCTTGACAAGGGCATCACTCTCAGGAGAGGGAGGTGAAACCGTTTGGACGAGGATTCCGTCCCTGCTCCTTTGTGCTGACACACTAAGATAATGGACAATTAAGAGAACCTTCACTGCAGGTGAAAGGATGGGGTTATCACTAATATAAAGGAGCCCATGGGGTGCTGGGGTACGAAGGAGAAGAGGAATGGGAATTTTTAAAAGGAATATAAAACACACAGATGAGACACCTAATAACTGTTCACATATTGCTCTTTCACATGTGATAATGGTGAGTGATTGCAGTATTCACTATTGCTTGCTGTAACTTTTTAAAAAAAATCTGGTTCATTGCATTTGACACAAAGTACTGCAGAAAATCTGCCCCTGTGCTACCTCGCCTGTCACGGAGTAGGTGAGCCCGGATAATAAAGGAGTTTGTTTTTGTGGAGTCTGGCTTTTGGACCGCCTTTCATGGGGTTTTGCAGATCGACTCGTGATATTTTAGGGCTGTGGTCGTCAACCTTGACTGCGCTCCCCAGGGCCCCAACCCTCAGAGAAACTGATTTACTTGATCTGGGGAGAGACCCATATTTTTCAAAGCTCCCTTGGACAATTCCAGTGTGGAGGCAGGATGCAGGCTGTTGTTACAGTTTCTAAGCCCCTCGATGCTTGGGCTCTCCCATAGATTGTCTGATTCTTTAGTAGATTTGAATAAGGTATGTGTTGCTATTAGAGAAGATGTATTCTGCATGTTATTAGTAGCCATCTAGTGTTTATGCTGACCTCACAGTTTAGGATTCAGGTGCATCTGGAGAGAAGTCTCTCATCTTCTCTACTGTTCCCCACTTGCTCCCCACCGTGTTTTTGTTTCTGTTATTTTTTCCCCTGGTATGTATTAAAGATTTCTCCTTCTGTGATATTGTGCATAAATGACCTATAGTGTGGGGATAGTCACCTCAACATGAGGGCTCCTGTAAAGGCATGTTTGTAAGCCACATTATTTAGGATCATAAGGCAATAGGGTAGCAGCAACTTTGTACCTAGACTTCTTAATCTATAGGGGTAGATGTCCTGTGTGCACGTGAATCACAGGGAAAAACTTCTCATACCATTTAGCCCTAATAAAAGTGTGACAGTCCTGAGTATTTTAAAACTGAGTGTGGAAGAGGTTAACTGATTTTCTTTTGACTTAAACTTTCATTTGTCTCCAAGAGCCCCGAACGACAATAGAGTGCACCTCTTCTGATAGGTATGGGTTCTCCTCAGCCTGAAGAGATGTGTGTGATAAGATAACATGGCTTGAAAAAAAAAAGAGAGCGAGAGCTTGAAGGAAAGGGATAGGAGGAGAGGGAGAAAGAAAGTATGTTAACCACTTTGACTGCAAAATAACCGCTGGTAGCCAGAGATAAGATACCTTGAGCTACTCCGAAGACCTTAAACAGGATGTAAATGAAGCCAATAAAAATCATTTGAGAGCAAGCCACTTTTCTACTCCCCTCCTATTTCCAGCCCTGACAGCAGAAGGCTTAATTTACTGTATGGCATACCACACTTTCGTGTAGAACCCAGGAAGTTGCGGGAGACTGAGAGGAGCCAGTTCAAAAAACAAGATATCTACAGTTTCTAGAGAAGTCCAAATTTAAGGCATTTAATCAGCAGTTCTAGCAATGCCTTCCTGAGTGGAAAAGAAAGTATTGCTGATTATCGGAAGCTCCTTTCCCCTTTCTCCTCTTCCTGCTTCACATATTCGTTTGCTTTGTATTTAGTTATGACAGTCTTCTGCGGGTGAAGTGGTTCACGGGGTGAGCTGCATTTCATTGCCTGTTGATATGTCTCATCAAGCTAATGCAGCTTGATAGGAATTATCAACAAAAGTTTAAGACATAGACTTTTCCAGGTGCACATTTGAAACAAGCTGTTTACTCACAACTCTGTATCAGAATCATTGTAACACCCAGCTTTTATGTACTTGGAACTTCATAACTTCAAAACGGTTACTGTCTTTTTCCTAGAAATACACAAGCTGTTGCCAACAACACTTCTACAGAGAGGAAGTAAGTTATGGGAGCTAATTGGACATCACACTGAAAAGATTTGAAGCTGGGAGTCCTGCTGAAAGTGGGAGGGGCAACTGTTTAGGGATGGGAAGGCAACGGAGATAATGATGTTTTCTTTTTGTAAAAGCTGCTGCTTGGAAGAGCTGGGATTCCATGTTGTCTTTGACTAAGGGAGAGAAAGCCCACCATCAGTATCATTCTTGTGCGGAGCAGCAAATATGGAAAAGGCACGACTGAGTGTGGCAAACTTTTAAGCAGAGGACTTAAATGATTTAGGGGAAATAAAAGATTCTACAGTGGTTTTCAGACATGGGAGTGCAAGGGAAGCACCCTGAAGCTTGCTAAAAATGGGGATTTCTGGGCCCCATCCCCAGAAGTTCAGGGTTGGTAGGCTCTGGGATGGAGGGGGTAGAACCTAGGAGTTTGCATTTTCAGCAGACAGTTTGGGTGACTGGGGAGCAGGGGATGATGGGTGATACTAAGAAACACTGCCCTGGGTCATCTGGTTGAAGCAGAGGGTCAGCCTTGTGTAGAGTCATGGGACCTGCAATAAAAACTGTGGAAGGACAGCTTAGGGGAAGGTGAGAAGGAGCCTTTGTTGTATCCCTCTTTGGGATGATTGTAGGGACTGTGTCTCAAGGAACAGATCATGAGGAAGGGGAAGCTGACCACAGCTCTAGTTTGATGGAAATGTTCCTTCTGCTCTTATTTGCCAATACCTGATCTGACCGAGCCACCCCCCCCACCCCCCGCTCAGAGGAGGGGATAGAAAGAACAGAGACAAGGAGGGAGACCCACTGTTAAGGAAAACAGGAGGAGTGTGTGTGTGTGTGTGTGCGTGTGCGTGTGCGTGTGTGTGTGTGTGTGTGTGTGTGTGTGTAAGGTTTTCTAGCCAGTAGCCAGAAGTGAAATTAAATTAGGAAATAGGCTGCCATGACCTGTCAACAGCAGGTTATGGATTCATAGCAGTGTTAGGTGGTTTTGTTTTCCTCTGTATATATGTATACAAATGTGTCAATTACCATGAATTAGTTTTGTAATGGAAAAAACAATGAAGTCTTTAATAAAAGAAAATGAGCAATTTTAAGTTTATTCATTTACCCATTAAAAACTAGATGACTTGGTGGCATTGGAGGCTGTTGTTTTAGCAGGGAGGGTTAGGGAAGGGTACATTGGAGGACTGTCTCACTCACAGACCAAGGTACTTGCCTTGGCACGGGGCTCAGGTTCAGGTTTTAGTTCTACTACCACCTGCTATCGTTAGTGCAAGATTATAACACGTTCCTCACCCTCACTGACCTGTATGCTCATTGGTAAAATTCATACTTTTTTTTTCCTGAAGGTTAAGACCGCACAGATCTTCAATCTTATGTTTCATATATATGAAAAGTTAGGAATGACAGCCCTGACTTTCTTTACTCTGTGTAGGCTTCAATCAAATTCACTTATTTTCTTTCCTTTGATCCCTCATCGGGTCATCTTTAGAGAAAAGAGCAGAGCTCAGATGTGGGAGGAGGCTTGCTAAAGATTCAGAAACCAGCCCTTTCTAACAGACAGCATTGAGTCAGTCAGCATCCCAGAACTGTGCTAGTAGGTTTTAAAGTCTCTGAGTATTCGAAACATGCTTTTGCAAGGGTCATACCAATAAGCCTTGGACACATACAGATGTGTGTTGCTCTCCATATTGCCCTCTTCAAAGGCAAAAACAGTGTCATAAATTTCTCCATGAAAATTATGATTCAGAATTGGTGCAGTTCACAAGAGGACTAAGCAGGTACATACCAAATTCCTTATTACCTGACTCAAATTTCTTAATTTACTCTTGTTTAAATCATATTAGCACATTAAGTTGTCAGTGGAATTTTATACACCTGCTTGTGTCCTAGATGTTGGGTGCTGGAGGGATAGATATCTACGTGTCATTGTGAAACAGGTGCATATGGGGGTCTCCCATTGGTCCCCCTGACTCCAGCCAGCTTTATTACTTGTCTTGTTACTATGGCCACACTGCCTTGGATTGTTATACATTGTTTTGCTGTGTTAAAATTACCTTGGACGTAGACAAAATGAAGTAGTATTATAAGGAATTATCATGGGGTTTTTGAGGCATGCTTTTGTCACTGGTTTTGAAGTATTTGGCAAGACACTTCATCTCAGTTTATATATATATATATAATGTAAATATATAATCAAACATAAAATATAGAATTTAATAAAAACATTATAATTATATATAATATATGTTAATCATAAAAAAAGCAGCATAAAGCTGTCCCTTAGTGAAGTGTTTTCAGTGAGACATGATTTTGCATTGACTCATGTTAAATGGCAAATCATTATGATTAATACTTTTGTAATGATAAATAGCAAAAATATTTCAAAAATTACTTGAGCAAAAATCATTAGTCTATTCTGAACATTTAGTCAACTTTGCATAAACACACACACACACACACACAATACCACAGTTTTGACTGAGTTTTATGCCCATAAATAAATTATCAGGACTGTTAACAAGAAAAAAAAACTGATAGGATGAAGTGGTTTGGATTTTATTTTTATGTTTATTCTCAGGTAGAGTTTGTAGGGAAGAGTAAACTGAACCAAAAGTGAGAAATAGAAAATAAAGGGAGAATAAGGTACCTGGAAAATCCATCAGATTGATGATCAGTCTTATTTTCAGGTTTACCTCTTGCAAATTTTGCCTAATTAGGTAAATGGAAGAAAAAAAAAACTATGTCACTAAGGACATTTGATATCATATGATCTGTGTAGAAATATTTTATCATACCCTAGTTAGAGTTATTTTAAGAAAACAGTTTTGTCCTATACAGTTTACCAAACATTATCTCACTTGAAATAAAGGACTCCTTATATCATATGAGTTACTTGGGATCTGACCTCATTTTTCAATTTTAGTTTTACTACTTAAGTGTTAATGTAAAAGTTAATGATTCTGTTAAACACCATAAAACTCTATCCTGTGAGGGTAGATTGGTGATTTTCTCCTCCTGCAGATCTCTTCCTGTGCACAGAGTCTCAAGACAGTCCAGCATCACCCAATCTGTTAATATCAACGCCATATGTAACTTCCCCATGAAATGCATCAGCACTGACCAAGGGGTAGACCACACAAACTACTTGGAGTTGCAGGTGCCGGGTGGTGGGCTAGGTGCACTTACTAGCTATCTGAGAGCACTGGGTTTTATACCCCAGCCTGACAATGTGGCATGAGTCAAAGTCTGTGCCTTGAAATAAAAAAATGATAACTGGTCCCAGACCTGACGGGTCCTTATCATATTTTAGACACATGAACATCACAATCAAGAACACTGAGGTCCATTATATTATAATATATCAAATAGACATAGATAATAGATAACTGTAGTAATATTTTCCCCTAAACTTTATAACAGTTTTTTCTATATTAGCACACCGTATTTATCACTTTACTGTACAATGAACCCACAGGGGGTGCTAATTGGTCATTAATTAAATTTTAGCCTTTCAACACTTTTGTATTCTCCAGTGGCTTTATCTGCAATGAAGTATTATAGTGTGGCCTTTTTAAAGTGCTGGAAATTCATGTCAGCTTTACTGTGCTGTGGATATAAACGGGTGAAATTCAGCCTGAGTGAACATCATTTCAGGACTGTTATAATTCCTTGTGACCCAAAGCTTACTAACCTTGGACCAAAGCCTACACGTTGGAAAAATATTCAGTAAAGTAGATTATTTTAATATGACCAAACATTCTGATAGACTAGATTCCTCTTGAAAAGAGAATCTGATTGCTTTGTTTGAAAATTCTAGTGGGTTATGGCATTTCTTCAAAAAACCACTAACACAGTGGAATGAACTTTCTGAGATACATCATTCAGTAATAAAAATATTTTCAAACTTAGTTTTCTTAGTGGAAGAATCCCTTTTGCCTTATACTCCCCCAGTGAAGCAGTTAATATAAAACTATTAATGATTAGCATGGTAGCACTGAGAAATTTGCTGAGAATTCCAGAAGGTGTGGATTTTTTTTAATGTTTAATAGGTATGTTTCACACTAGTGCAAAGGATATTGAAGCAAAATAGAATTTGCCTCAAGAAATTTCTAAACAACTAAAATAATGTGAGATACAGGGCCGGTGTCAGAACCATGTAATGTGGCTTCAAGATTTTGAATGCAGGCCATCCCATTATGGGGATTTTACTTTGGTGATGAGTTAATCACAACCTCCCAGTGTGTCCAGCTATTAAGGAATAGCTACTGCACATTGACTTTCAAGATAACTATAATAGCATTCAGAAGACTTTTTTGGTATTTTTATTTTCTGTTTTTAAAGAAAGTACCACTTTTGTTTAAAGGATTTACCCTTAAGAGTATTAGAATTTCAGGGGTGTCTGGGTGGCTCAGTTGGTTGAGCATCTGGCTTTGGTTTTGGTTCAGGTCATTGTCAGGGTCCTGGGATCGAGCCCCCCCCATTGGGCGCCATGCTCAGTGGGAAGTCTGCTTGGGATTCTCTTTCCCTCTCCCTCTGCCCTCCCCGTGCTTGCTCACTCTCTCTCTCTCAAATAAATAAATAAATCTTAAAAAAATGAAAGTATTAGAATTTCAATATGAAAAAAGCTTCAACTAAATCACACATTAGTTTGTTTTCCTTTGTACTGTTTCCACATTTATCAGTTATAACCTAAAGGTAACTTTGACTTTCATAGTAGTGGTAGAAATTTAGTACATTTTTATATTGTAAACATTCAGAAAGCTCCTTTATACAATGTCATGTTTGATTCTTATAATATTTACTGTGAGGCAGGCTGGCATCTTTCTGGTATTGTATAGATAAGGAGGGCAAAACTTAAAAAAAAAGGAATTTCTAGAGTGCATAAGCTAATATCAGACCTAAACACATAGTAGGTGCTTAATAAATGCTGGTTAAATAAATGAATGAACAAAATAAGCAATGAAGAACTGCTTCAAATTCTTCACGGTGTGAGGTCAGATATAAATACAAGACGAGAAAGTAACTACAACATGCCTTCTAACCCAAAATAGTCAAGATGAAAAGAAAGCAGACTTGGGAAATTCACCGTGATGGTGTCTGCCATTATTCAAGGAAAGAGAAACATGTGAAATAACGTAGAATGCTCTCCGTTGCCGCGCCGTACACAGATGTGTAATACACAGTTGCCAATTACTGAATGCCAAGAGGTTGTTGCTTCTCATTAGTTATATATGTTTTTAAGTGAGCCAAAAGATAGAAAAAGTCAAGCGGTTCTCACCCCCCACATAAATGGAAACCACTTTTCCTTCCGTCTGGCTTCAGAAACACGTCTCGATTTCCTTGAGGGAGATGATGACTGTTCTTTAACTGGTTGCGCGTCAGCTTTTTCCTCTGATTTGAGAGGTGGAGTTAAGTGTGAACTGCTTAAGAATGCACTGTTTTCTGTTTAATTTGGCTGCGGAAGATGGAATTCATTGAGCTCCGTCTGTTCAAGTGAACTTTAAGCAACAGTAAGCAAAACATTTGTACTTCTCTCTGCACATGAAATAGAAATGTGTCTGGCGAAAAAGACAGCATGGATATAAGACCCATGGAGGCAATGGAGGGGTGATAACAACTTCTTATCTCTAATGTTGGCACATCCGAAGCATTAAAGGATTGTTGGGAAGAGTGAGCCTCTTTTTTTGTTGTTGTTGAAAGTGAGCTCTGATATCTGGAATTCATCTTAATACTGTGGTAAAAAATGTGCACCACCAACTCTTGCTCCCCCAGCTGCTATCATTAATGGGTGACCACTCTTTTTCCTCATAACTTAGCTGTTAATGCATTTAATTGGTCCTTCTAGAACAGTTTGGAATATTACAGAATTTAAAAGCATCTGTGAATTATAAATAATTTTAAAGTTTACATTTCTCTTTTGAACGCCCGGTAAAGAGTATACATTTTCAAGTAGTTAAGTAAGTTTTATGACAAAGAAGTGAATTTCATGTGGGGCTGTTGATTTTTACAAAAAGTATGAAAGTTAAATCATTAAAATTGCAACTTTTCTAAAACTGTTGACATTTCTATTGAGAATGAAAGGAAGCAATTGTGTAATAACGCATAATAGTTTATTTAGAATGACAGTATCCTCTAGCCATCGAAAACCATTGCTTTAAAAATGTGTTGTGTAATTTGGTTAGATGGTTTTACAAATGGTGATGTAAAATTGTTACTGTGATAGCACCAGGTTAACACGAGAACTATCTCTGTCAAGCACACGTGACAAGACACTCTTCTCTTTGGTGCCTAATTTCTCTTAGTCTTTGTGCACAACTGTATATTCCCCTCGGGATTCTCCATTTCTCTTAAGGTGGCTCAGGTAATTAATGAATGAAAAAAGGACTCTGAACTCTTTTTAATATGAAAGTTCAGAACTGCTCCTATAGGGCCCGTGTTGGCAGAAATAACCATTTTAAGCCGATGGAGGAAATAACCTGGAAATTTACTTATGTCTTGTGTTTTAACCTATTGTTCTACACTTAAAAGATCATCTTCTAAATGAACTTATTTTGAAGTTAAGTAATGCAATGACTGTATTGCTAGTGTTAAGAGAGATACTTTGAAAATTACATACTTGGCTTCAGAATTACATAGCAAAATACTTGTTCCAAGGTTATCTGTCTGTAAAGACCCAAGATTATATCTTATGTATGATAATTTAATACTTGGAACAAAGTCAGCATGGATTTATGGTCCATTAATTTTTAGATATCACCAACTATTTATGTTTTATTTTCTTGATGGCTGAATATACAACGCTTAAGGCACTGTAGATTTCCATTGGGCCAATCCTTAAAGCTAATCTTCCAGTGGTTACATCAAAGGAAAGAAAATGTTAAAATATGTTTATACTATATGCAGAGAACCTTACATGTGGAAACATAAATGCATGCCACACATGTAAATCTTTTTGTTTACTTATGCAGCTTTCCTTCCAGGGATGATAGGTGCCCCAGAAATATTCACTAATCTCTGGAACACCCCAGAGGGTAAGGAACAAGAATTATTATCTTCATATTGCAGGTGAAGTACCTAGGTAGGGCCAGATTAAATGACTTGGCTAGGTCTCTCTCTAAGTCAGTTATGAAGCTAGAAATAAAACTCCAGACTCTTGACTTTTCGTTCTCGTTCTGAGTAATTGCCCTCCTGAAAACAGAGGCAACAGACCTATCAGTATTTGTGCTTTTCTTCACTTGAAAAGTAACCATTGATGTAAATCCTGTCCCTGTTAAGGAACCTTGCTGTGTGGCACTTGCACACGCATGATACTGAGTCCCCAAAGGGCAATTTAGAGAGTACTCTGCTGTTACAATGAATGAGCTCAGGTAGCAAAAGGGTATCAGTAAGCCAGCTTCTTGAGGGCCCAGCCCTGTGAAGAACAAAAAATGTCAGAAGTTTCCATAACTTTGGAGCTTTGGATAATTTCTTTAACTTCTACAGTGATTCCCTCCACCTTATTTTACTTTCTTCTTAATAATTTCAGATGGCCCATATTGTTACAGAGTCAAATTCTGAAAGGCGTGCTCCCTGCCCTCAACAGCCACGTATGCTAATGCTAAGACGCGCTTAATGGTACAAAATAAGCATTGGTATCACCCCAAACCTTTCTGCATATCCTCTCTTCCTACTTCTTTGATATTATTATTATTATTATTATTATTATTATTATTTTATTGGCTACTTCAATTAGACTCGAAAGCCAAAGAGTGGCCAGGACCCTCAGCCTTTCTCTGCTGGCAGGTTGGGTCCCTGATTGGCAACTTACGGGCCCTTCTGGGGTGTGCTTGTCGTTCGTCCCCAGTAGCCAGGATACAATCACATCCACATCCAGTCTCTGCTCTCCTCCCCAGGTTGGCGCATAAGGGGCCAGTGGCTTTAAATCACAGAGGTACTTTGTGCTCTGGTGCCTTTTTTTTTTTTCCTGTGGACTACCTTCTCCTAGTGTGACTTCACTTCTCTGTTAGTGAGCACTTTTCCCCATAAATATGACCGAACAGGTGTTGCTCTGCCGCTAACTGAGTTTCCAGCTGTCGTCCTCCGACACAGACCCAGCCAAATCTGTTGTTTCGTCCTTTTCGGCAGACTGGAGAACCATCCAGCCTGAGATGGAGGTCTTCCTTGCAGGATATGGCAGTTTTGTTGCCAGAAGATGGTCGGGAAAACCTGGCTGGCTAACAAAGACAGGCCTTCAGCGGCTGGGTGTAGTTCCAGTCCTGCATCCCCTTTGGCAGGAGCACAGAGGCTGCTGCAGTATGGCCAGCCAGCAAAATTAGGAAATAAGGACCTCTTTTATTTACTCAGGCTGCTGAATCATGGGCATTCCTGTCTGCTTGGAGAAAAGTCAGGCGGCTTTACTTTCCACTGAAAGTCTCAGGAGTGTTGGAGACTTTCATCTTGGAGTGTTCACACACTTGTTTTAATGTGCTTTATGGAAATGGTGAAACTCAGCAAGTACAGTTGCTGTAGAAAAACATCTGCACTAACCATGCACACACATTTGCATCTTTAAATAGACTTGGAGGCCACGGAGCTGGTTTCAGCAAAGTTTCTTTCTCCCCCTCCTCCCTCCCCCAGCTGTAAGAGCTACAGTTCTCTGAGAGTCACCTACTATGAAGTGACTGATTCCAAAAATTAAAATGTAGCATGGACATGTTAAGTACTTCACATCGAAATGCAGAAAACCTGCCATTACATAGAAAGACATTCCTATAAGTAGCACTTAGTGCCGAGGGGAAAAAGAGAGTTTGAGTTGATTCAGAAACCAGCTCTGGAAGAATCCTCCATAGTTTCTTCCATGTGAGAAAAAAGAACTTGAAAGTGTTCAAATCTATATTAGCCATCTAAACATAGTTTGCATGGTGACTGCCAGAAAGCTGAAGTTCATGGGGACAGGCAGCTTTCGAAGACTTAGGTAGACCTCAGAGAATATTGGCCACACCACCATCACCACCACAAAAGTCTTGGGAGACTGATACCCTTGGAACCAGGACCAACCCCACTGGGAGTTTTGTCACTGAGTGCCTTGTGTGTCCCTGGAAGCACACATCCGTTTATAGTACTAGCAAATGAGTTTTTTTTACCATTTAGATTTTAAAATAGAAATCAGCCTTTCATGAAACCTTTATTTATTTTTCTAAAAGTAGCATTCCCTGCTCAAACTTTTTACTCTGCTCTGTCTATTCCATCCCCCAGCCTAAAGCCTTCTGAATCCTATACTCTGTTTTCATGTATTTCAGTTACAAAGACACATCATCTGTGATTTTCACTTTCTTTTCCCCCAAGACCAAATAATAGGGTTCAGAGAGACAGAAGAGAAGGTTTCCAGCTCCCTTGAATCCTGGTTGAGGAAAAACTTGATCCTAACCCTCAGCTCACTTGACATGTTGAAATTTACAAGTTTAAGAGAACAGTTATGTAATAGGTAGAGTCAGGCATGGCCCACAGACAAGAACCTGATTTAAGAGTGGTATCAGGGATTGCACACTATTTATAATGTCGATTGCTCTGTAATTCTTTGTACATTTGTATAATAGTATATCATGCCTGGACACAATCTGCAATTTAATAATAAGTTCATTTGCTAGATTTTTAGGGTCAGTAGTTATTTTCTTCGAGTCTAGATTCATGACAAATTCTGATTCACTGTTTTCCCAACTATACCAATGAGATGATGTGTTTGAAAATATTTTTCAGTGCAACAACAGGACATAAGCCTAAAAGATAAATGTGAAATATAGATTTTTACCTAGAAAGCTGAACCAATTTAATAAATAGCAATTGCTTTAACTTAAGAGAAATATTTTAAAACTTTGGTGTGTCTTTAGGTGCCTTATAGTTTTTTAAAAGGAAAGCTAGAATCACCATTGAGGTTTTGTTTTGTTTTGTTTTAAAATTTTAAAAAATTGGTTTTCTATCTGTTTGATGGTGAGTTGAGCTTATCTGTCTATGTTCTTTCTACGCATTCACCTTTAAATTTAAATCAGACCACAATTATCAGACCCTTTCTTATGCTGGAAACATGTTGGGTTACAGACTCATATAAATGAGGATGCAAAATCATGCGATTTTCAACGTGTATTGCGAAGCTTTGTTGCCGTGGGCAGAGATCCAGGAATGGTGTTTGCTTGTTTTCTCAGAGTTAGATGGTTGCCATCTGGCATTGATAGTGAGATGGTGTTGTCATCAGTTTCTAGATGCAGGAAAGGAATGATCCTCATCTGTTTCCTGTGGATAAGCAAGAGGTTGATAATCTAGTAAAATCTTGTTACCTTAAAGAAAGCAGACGTGGAATTTGTTTACATACTGCTTGCCAGTTTCTACTTTTATGTTAATAATATAGTTTGCTAGTGAACTTGAGCTTTGAAGAATGTAAAAACTTATTTGATCACATTCTAATCGGATTTTATTAGAATATCCTAATAATAGTATAATTGAACCTATTATCCTACTAGGATCACTATGCTCACCAGCTCCTCTCGATGGTCTTTACTTGTCTGCATTTCTGAAAAATCTTGCTCTTTTGCTGAGTGAAAAGCTTTTACAGTTTCTTCTCGTCTTGAATGATAGATTGTTTTGAAAAGCAAAAAAGAGGTTTTACAACCTACTTGAGAAGGTCTTATTTTCCACTTGGATGTTAAGAAAGCAACAGAAATAGGAGTGCACGTTTGCCAAGAACATAGTTAAAAAACACCTAATATAAGGTAGAGTTGCTTTATGGATAACTTGCTAAGGTTATATCTGGCTTTCAGTCTTGTTTGTCTTCTCTTTGTTACTCATAAATCTTTCAGCATTTACCATAATCATTTATCACTTTTCCTGTTTCCAGTTTTTCACAAGTCGCTTTGTCTCTGCTCACCTCAAAGTGCAGGTCCTGTTTGGCTAAGGAAGTTCATGCTGCTGAAGCTTTTGCAAAAGGAAGAAATGGTGGGCCACCTCTTGAACTTTCCAAACAAAATACACTATTACAATCTGGCCCTTGTGAAACTCTCATTTTTTCTTGATCCTGGCTGATCCTAGCTACATGTAATATCTAGTGGTACCCTACTAACATTTAATAATCCATTTGCTGGCCTATGGTATTTGAATCTTTCAGTTATTGAAGAAATCCTGGTTGTCTTTCATTATACAGGACATAATTATTATTGTGTTTTCTGTCTTCCTCCATGTGCTTACTTTTTAATATTTTTTTGCTGAAAGCAATAAGGTCTGTATCAATAAGAACTCCATAAAAGATTTTGGTCTTCAGAATTGCCTTTTTATAGAAAAACAAGCAAAATGCAGAGGGAATTTTTTATTAAATATTAGACATCTGGGTTGATTGCATTAATTTTAAATCATTCCTGTAATATTTCCTCTTTTCATTTGGTTCTTCAGATGCTCACATAATATGCAAATCATTTTAGGATGAATACAGAAGAAAAATTAAATATATTAAAATCTGCATTTTAATAAAATTGTCAATGTGTAATATATACCTTGCTTCTAAGGAAAAATGATAAAAAGTAATAAGAGGGGTAATTGAGACATAGAACTATTTAATATCTTTTTATATCTTACAACCCAGTAAAAAGTAAATGTAGAATAAAAGCTTTGGACTCAGATTTGAAAGTGTTCCACTCAAATATTTTGGCGTCCAGTTTTGTTTTTTTTCCCCCTGAAAGGTTCTAGATGGTCTGTTAATGGACTTTTTGAAATGGTATGGTAAACTCGTTCTCGAGTTCTCAACATGTAAGATGAATTGTTCCCTTGCTTCTCATTGCAGATGGAGTGGATGTTGAAGATGATCCCACCTGCTCTTGGCCAGCTTCCTCACCTTCTAGCAAGGACCAGACTTCCCCTAGCCATGGAGAAGGATGCGATTTTGGCGAGGAAGAAGGTGGCCCTGGACTCCCATACCCATGCCAATTCTGTGACAAGTCCTTTAGCCGCCTCAGCTACCTAAAGCACCATGAGCAGAGTCACAGCGACAAACTGCCTTTCAAATGCACCTATTGCAGTAGGCTGTTCAAACACAAGCGGAGCCGAGACCGCCATATCAAACTTCACACGGGGGACAAGAAGTACCACTGCAGTGAATGTGATGCCGCTTTCTCCAGAAGTGATCACTTGAAGATCCACTTAAAGACTCACACGTCCAACAAGCCATATAAATGTGCCATTTGCCGCCGTGGGTTTCTGTCCTCTAGTTCCTTGCACGGACACATGCAGGTCCACGAGAGAAACAAGGACGGGTCCCAGTCTGGCTCCAGGATGGAGGACTGGAAGATGAAGGACACTCAGAAGTGCAGTCAGTGTGAGGAAGGCTTTGACTTCCCGGAAGACCTCCAGAAGCACATTGCGGAGTGCCACCCCGAGTGCTCCCCAAATGAGGACAGAGCGGCCCTCCAGTGTATCTACTGCCACGAGCTTTTTGTGGAGGAGACATCCCTCATGAACCACATGGAGCAGGTGCATGGCGGGGAGAAGAAGAACTCTTGCAGCATCTGCTCGGAGAGCTTCCACACCGTCGAGGAACTGTACAGCCACGTGGACAGCCACCAGCAAGCCGAGTCCTGCAACCACAGCAACAGCCCCTCTCTGGTCACAGTGGGCTACACGTCCGTGTCCAGCACGACTCCGGATTCCAACCTCTCCGTGGACAGCTCGACCATGGTGGAAGCTGCCCCCCCAATCCCAAAGAGCCGGGGCCGGAAGCGGGCTGCTCAGCAAACCCCTGACTTGACCGTCCCCTCGAGTAAACAGGCCAAAGTGACCTACAGCTGTATTTACTGCAACAAGCAGTTGTTCTCGAGTCTGGCGGTTCTGCAGATTCACCTGAAAACGATGCATTTGGACAAGCCAGAACAGGCCCACATTTGTCAGTATTGCTTGGAGGTATTGCCCTCACTCTATAACCTGAATGAACATCTGAAGCAAGTGCATGAAGCTCAGGATCCAGGTCTGATTGTTTCTGCCATGCCTGCCATAGTCTACCAGTGCAATTTCTGCTCCGAAGTTGTCAACGACCTCAACACCCTTCAGGAACACATCCGATGTTCTCATGGATTTGCAAACCCTGCAGCTAAGGATAGCAATGCGTTCTTTTGTCCCCATTGCTACATGGGGTTTCTCACTGACTCTTCCCTGGAAGAGCATATAAGACAGGTCCATTGTGACCTCAGTGGCTCCCGATTTGGGTCTCCGGTGCTCGGGACTCCGAAGGAACCGGTAGTAGAAGTCTATTCTTGTTCTTATTGTACGAATTCGCCAATATTCAACAGCGTTCTTAAGCTGAACAAGCATATCAAAGAGAATCATAAAAACATTCCCTTGGCCCTGAATTATATTCACAATGGGAAGAAATCCAGGGCCTTGAGCCCCTTATCTCCCGTGGCCATAGAGCAGACATCTCTTAAGATGATGCAGGCGGTGAGTGGTGCACCTGCACGTCCAGCTGGAGAATATATCTGTAATCAGTGTGGTGCTAAGTACACTTCCCTGGACAGCTTTCAGACTCACCTAAAAACTCATCTCGACACTGTGCTCCCCAAACTGACCTGCCCTCAGTGCAACAAGGAATTCCCCAACCAAGAATCCTTGCTGAAGCATGTTACCATTCATTTCATGATCACCTCAACCTACTACATCTGCGAGAGTTGTGATAAGCAGTTCACGTCAGTGGACGACCTTCAGAAACACCTGCTGGACATGCACACCTTTGTCTTCTTCCGGTGCACACTCTGCCAAGAGGTTTTTGACTCGAAGGTCTCCATTCAACTCCACCTGGCTGTGAAACACAGTAATGAGAAGAAAGTCTACAGGTGCACGTCTTGCAACTGGGACTTCCGCAACGAGACTGACTTGCAGCTCCACGTGAAGCACAACCACCTGGAAAATCAAGGCAAAGTGCACAAGTGCATTTTCTGTGGCGAGTCTTTTGGCACCGAGGTGGAGCTCCAGTGCCACATCACCACTCACAGTAAGAAGTACAATTGCAAATTCTGCAGCAAAGCCTTCCACGCAATCATTCTGCTGGAGAAACACTTGCGGGAAAAGCACTGTGTGTTTGAAACCAAGACTCCCAACTGTGGCACGAACGGGGCTTCTGAGCAAGTGCAGAAGGAGGAGGTGGAGCTGCAGACCTTGCTGACCAACAGCCAGGAGTCCCACAACAGTCATGACGGGAGTGAAGAAGATGTGGACACCTCGGAGCCAATGTACGGGTGCGACATCTGTGGGGCAGCCTACACCATGGAGACCCTGCTGCAGAACCACCAGCTCCGAGACCACAACATCAGACCTGGGGAGAGCGCCATTGTGAAGAAGAAAGCCGAGCTCATTAAAGGGAATTACAAGTGTAATGTGTGCTCTCGAACCTTCTTCTCTGAAAATGGCCTCCGTGAGCATATGCAGACCCACCTAGGCCCTGTCAAACACTACATGTGCCCCATTTGTGGAGAGCGGTTTCCCTCCCTTTTAACTCTTACTGAACACAAAGTCACTCATAGTAAGAGCCTTGATACTGGAAACTGCCGGATTTGCAAGATGCCTCTCCAGAGCGAAGAGGAGTTTTTAGAGCATTGCCAAATGCACCCTGACTTGCGGAATTCCCTGACGGGATTCCGCTGCGTGGTCTGCATGCAGACTGTGACCTCCACCTTAGAACTCAAAATCCACGGGACATTCCACATGCAAAAGACAGGGAATGGGTCCGCCGTCCAGACCACAGGGCGTGGCCAGCATGTCCAAAAACTGTACAAGTGTGCGTCTTGCCTCAAAGAGTTCCGTTCCAAGCAAGATCTGGTGAAACTTGACATCAATGGCCTGCCATATGGTCTGTGTGCTGGCTGTGTGAATCTTAGCAAGAGCGGCAGCCCAGGTATCAACATCCCTCCCGGCACAAATAGGCCGGGCTTGGGCCAGAATGAGAATCTCAGTGCCATTGAGGGTAAAGGCAAGGCAGGGGGACTGAAGACTCGCTGTTCTAGCTGCAACGTTAAGTTTGAGTCTGAAAGTGAACTCCAGAACCACATCCAAACGGTCCACCGAGAGCTCGTGCCAGATAGCAACAGCACACAGTTGAAAACTCCACAAGTGTCGCCAATGCCCAGAATCAGTCCCTCCCAGTCGGATGAGGTAACTTGCCTTTTTACTATTTGCTCTTTAACCTCCTCAAGAAACCCTTGCCACTCGATGTGTCCACTTTCCGCAGCTTTATTGTCATGTGCCGAGAGATGCTTAGATTGAAATGCAGTGGTTTTTTTTCCCCCCATAGCCATTAGCCAGCAATTACTTGCTTCTTGATAAGCAGCATTTTGGCTTGAATGGTGCAAAATAGGACTAATTCCAGTCTCCCTAGGATATTGTCTTCTCTATGACTGAAGAGATCAGCGCTCATGCCAGCACCACTGAGATCTGGAATCTCAGCATAGCTTCACCGCGAGTTGAAATCCCCAGCTATGACTTGTGTGTATGGCAGAGAGATAATGACATAAAAGTAGGATGCTATGGGCCAACATGCTGGCTTGGAGTAAATTAAAAAGAATATATATATTTGTGGATAACAAATTGGGTAGGGGTGGCTTTATAATACCATGTTGTCAACACTCACTGTTTCTCTTTGTCTTCTGGGTGGTGAGCAAAATATTTTGCACAACAGGATTTTTTAAAAGCCCCTACATTTATCAAGCGCCACATGCCCAATGTTCCATTTCAAGGCATCCCCTTAAATATCCCCAAGTCTTCACTCCCAGGGTTTGGGTTTCAAAATTAAAGTGGATTTTTTTTCTTAGTTTAAGAGTGGTTTCATGCCTTCTTTGCCTTAATGAGTATGAAAAATAAGTTCATTTACAACGAAATAGTTTTATAAGTCACCAGTCCTTGAAGCTGAGCAGAGGATGGCTTATTTTATTATAATTTCTTTATGCTTTATCACCTGGTTTCTAAGAGTTCTTTCCACTTCCCTACCTGCCCCTATCTAGAGATCCATCCAAATGAAAACCACAGGGAGATCCATCTCCCTTCAGTTTGGGGTCACTGCATTTTACTTATCTTGTCTCAGCACTCATACCCTCTTGGAGGCCCCCCTGCATGTCTCCGCAGATAGCCATCAGTCAGCTGGTAGGGGGGAGCTGGGAAGACTGACACAGAGCCCATCCTCCTGAAATGTGGCATCTGCGTGACAGGCAAGCTCCCAAACTTTGAAGCTGCTTTCCTTTCTCTCCTTCCAAGTAAATCTGCACCTTTCTCTCATTTAAATAAATGAAGCCCTTTCAAACTGATGAAGACAGCTGGAAGAGCATAGTCTTGGTAATGGCTCCTGGCTCATGTGTTGGATCAAGTAGTTTCTTTTGGTAGTTCTAATCAGATGAAATGAATAATTTTTTCGAACTTTTTGTTTCAAACATGCTTAAACCTATAGAAAAGCTGAAGGAATAACACAGTGAACGTGTGTGTTTTTGTGTATCCATATCACAGATTACCGGATCTGAACATTTTGTCATATTTTTCTCTCTCTGCAAACTTTTTATTAACCTGAACCACATGAGAGTAAGTTTCAGACATCATGATTTTCCTAAGAAGAAGGACATTTCCCCATTTAACCATAATATTTTTAGTTAAGGCAGTTAACGAAATCAGTTAAAGAAATCAAATAGATCTATAATGTCTTCTATAAGATGTCCATATTCATGGACATTTGCCCAATTGTCCCCAAAATGTCTTATTTTTAAAATGCTTATGGACAAGAATTTTAGAAAAACATTTATGCAGAAAATTACTTCTCTCCCCCCCTTTTTTATTTTGCTATGCTTAATATATAGAGAGGAGTTTGTATATTCATGTTTAATTTAAATGGTGCATAAAATTATTTTGAAATGACTGCATTCGTGTGTGTGTGTGTGTGTATGTGTGTGTGTGTGTGTGTGTGATTGTGGTGGTGTGTTCACTTAAAATCAAGCAAAATCGGGCTCTTGTTTCTTAGATTGTGGAAAGGCATGTGCCTGTTTCTTCTTCTCTGTTCCTGGCTTATGTTTTCTGATGTTCCTAAATTGCAATATATTATTACACCACTTGAGGTGAAATTTATTTTTTAAATGAAGGAGGACATATGAATAGTCTTTACATGTCAATTTGGTTAGAGTTACTTGCTTAGAGAACTTATCATTAAGGGGTGGTCAGGTTTTTAATACTAATACCTAAAATCTTCATGATGAAGCCTAACTATATCCTGCACTTAAATAGAATAATGCAAAAGATATTTTTAAAAGTACTTCTTAATTGTAATTCTTTTTTTAAGATTTTATTTGTTTATTTATTTATTTGGGTGGGGTGGGGCAGAGGGAGAGAATCTCAAGCAGACTCTGTGCTGAGCCTGACACTGGGCTCGATCCCACAACCCTGAGATCATGACCTGAGCCAAAATCAAGAGTCAGACCGACTAAGCCATCCAGGCACCCTTAATGGTAATTTTTACAATAGTGTTTTTTAAACACCTAGATACGAAGGCTTAAAAGTGACTCTACACAGAAGGGTACCTCCTTATTAAGCCTGATTAATAGGAGCTTGTAGCAATGTCCTTAACTGACCAGATATTAGGATCCAGTTGTACATATTTCCTTCGTGCTTCAAAAGTTCACTAATTTGTTTAACATTTTCATCATTGTTATTATTTTTTCTTCATTACAATATTTAAATCATAAAATTTCATGTGCTCACTTCCTTTCTGATAGTCTCTGCACTTAAAAATGTACAATAGGCCATATCATTTGGACTTGACATAGAAAATTATCTAAACATATGTGGAATTTTGCAAAAAGGAGCCCCACAATAATGCATTAGCAAGAAAAAGACATAGAGTAAAAATTAATTTGTTTACTTTCTTTGTCAAGTTAAGCTTCTGTGACTTCTCCTGTGTATTGTGTAAATTTTTTACCACGTAGGTAAAAGAGAAGTTATTACGTAAGTCTTTGCCAAAAGACAGGTATGCTGTGTGGGAATAAATTTTATCACAAAAGAAGTACGGAATGTATGTCTTCTGACTTCGAAGTCCCGGGCAGGAATGAAGGACTTAGCGCTGTGGGTGGTATTTTCATCTCTTCTTCTTGCTGAGGATTGAGACTTCAGAAGAGAAAAGAAGACCGTGGGACATAATAAAACCCGGATACACAGATATTGTCAAGAACAAGATTAGATTTTTTTCTGGACTTGACTTGTGATCACATAAGGGTATTGGTAGACACTGGAATGAGTATTTCAAAGACTGAAAAGAATGCTTTTTGGCCGAGACTAGATTACCTATTTAAAAAGGATTTAGATATAATCTAGGGAAGGATAAGTACTGGATAAACGCATGCGATCCAAGAAATGGATGAAAGACAAGGCACATGACACTTACGGAAAGATAATAGTAGGTAGCTGTCATGTAATGGAGAAATTTGGAATTGAAGACAAAAGATCTGAATGTGAACCCCTCTTCTTCTGCATAATGCTTTCTGAATTTGTGAACATGTTTTCTTTGTGCCACAATCCTATAATTATCAATCTAAATTTGCTATGGAGTCTTTGTTTTGAATAAAATATTTGGGGGAACCTGTTCATTTCCCTTTGGCTCTCAGAGATCGAGTATGATATACATTTATGCCTGACCTCCTACAATGATTCCATAAATGGTAGAGATAAACTAACACAAGAATGCTGGCCATCTAGATTTTTTCCCTACACGAAACACCTTGCTGAGTTACTGACATTTACTGTGTGTTGAATAAATGTTAGTTCTTCTGGAGTTCATTGACACTGGCCCAGCCTGGTCAGGTTCTGCCCCGTTTGGACCTTAACATGTTTTCTTATGATGACATTAGAAGCATGTGTCCTTCTGCTTCCATTTCTCCAGGTTGTCTAATAGCCGATTTCTTCAAGGGGTTATTTATTCACCTTTCAGCTCGCACCATCCCCGCCAGTCCATTGAAATTGCCCTTGCAGTGGTTTCCACTTGTGTCCGTGTTGCTGGATGCTCGCACAGTGCCACAGAATCAGAACCAGAAGGGACTCTGGAGACCATCTGATTAAGCTGCCTCATTTTACAGGCGGCAAAACAGGCCCAGATAAATTGAGGTCTAAGATGACACAGCTAGTAACTGGTAGACAGGGAGCTCTGAGAATCCGGCTTTCTAACTCCAGGTTCAAGATTCTCTTTTCATAAATCCACTGGACTTTCCTCTAGCTGCTGTCTCATCTGTACGCTTTTCATAAAATCCTCTCTGTATTGCTGTCTTACTTTCTGTTGTCATTCCCTTCTTCCACCCACTGCAAGGGATCATCTGCTTCCATCACTTTACTGCAGCTGACTTTTTTAAGGTCTCTGTTGATCTAATTGACCAATGTAATGCTTTTCTTTTTTCCCTTAAAGAGAACTTATCCTAGTTTACCTATTCTGCTTCTCACTACTGGCTATTTCTTCTTTATCAAACCTCTGCTTTCCCTCCCAGTTCCCCTCATAGAGTGAACCGTAGCCTACTTCCTCTGTCTGCTCCTCCAAGTTTGTGCCCTGTTGCAACTCTCGTTCTGCATACCCCCTCCATGTGGCCTCATCCACTCCCATAGCTCTGGCTACCACATTTTATGGATGACTCTCCAAATGGTATCTCCCAAATGCAGGAGGGAACTTACAGGGGCTGATGGAAATATTCCCTATCTTGATTGTGGTGGTGGTTACATGACTGTATGCATTTGTTAATACTCACCAGATGTAAACTTAGTGAATTTTCATATGTGAATTACCTCTCAATGAAACTGATTTTAAAAAGGGTATATCTATGACTTCCACCTTTCCACTGATATTCAGACCCATGCACACAGTTGCCTGCTGGAGATATTCCCTCACGTGTTTCCATACACTTGCAACTCAGTGGGACCAAAACTGAACTCATCATCCTTTTCTCTGAACCTGCTTCTTTTCTTATATTTTCTATTTCACTGTGGAGCCACTGATTTTCTTGTCTCCCTTTTCTCCACATCCAGTTGGTCATCAAGTGATCTCTGTTTCAGCTCATATATATTTTTTAAATCAATCCCCTCTTCTCCATCCCCTTCCCACATTTGTAATTCAATCTCTGATCATCTCTCACTAAACTACTGAAGCAGCCTCCTAATTGTTCCCTTGGACTTTAGGCTTATCATTTTCAAATCCATCTCCACAATGCTGCCAGAACAATCTATCTAAAACACAAATCTGAATAGCATGTCCCTCCCTATTTGAAACATTTTAAGTGCTCTGTACTTCCATCCTTATAGGATACTATAATATCCTTTTATTGTGAAATATAATGACTCTTCAGGTTCTGGCCCCTGATAAATTTCCCCTTCCTTTTCTTACCTTTCACCTTATTCCATAGTTGAAAATACTTTAATTAACCTGCAGGTGACACACTGCTTCTGTGTCTCATTAAGACGGCCCTGTCTCTTCTACCCGATAATCTCCCTCCTCCTGACTGCCCTCCACCTTCTATAAGGCTGTCCAACTTACTCTCTATTTGGAGATAAACTACTCTAGAAGTCCTTCTATGACCCTGACTTCCCACCACAAACATCTCTCCTCCGCTTGAATGCTCTGTGGATACAATATGTCATAAAGATATTAAAATTGTCACATTGTTTTATAATTACCTCTTTACCTTTCTCTTCCTATGAATTCCTCAGGGCAAGAATTTACTCAATCTCCTATTTCTAATACCCATGACAGTGCCAGGCCCACAGTAGGCAAATGCCTCTGTGGATGGATGTCATGGAGCTGTGTCTGGCTGGTGGCTCGCCCAGAGCCTTTTCCCATGTGTGGCAGTATGGCAGGACACCTGGCCACCTCGCTTTTTTTTTCATGCAGGAGCCACCTGCTACAGTGACGGAAACCTAGAAGGTATTGGATAAATGTGTGCTCTTGTTCTGAGTGTGTTAACTACAAGATCACTATCCACACTTTCTTACCCCATTTGGACTCAGAACGTTCCATCGTCATCGATGTTGTGTCAGTCCACTGTTATTATCCTATTCCACTTAAGGAGTTCCCAGAGAAGTTGTCGTTGGTCTCACCAAGGTGGCCAGTGGTCTCCAGGTTCCCAAGAAAGCCTTTCTGTTTCCATCATTCCTATGGCACGAGGCAGAGTAGATAGCTCTTTCCTTGATGTACACCTCTGAGTTCACGGCATTTGCTCTCTAGTTTTCCTCCTACCTTTGCCTTTGGAGGTTTTTCCTCCCGTGCCTATTCTAAAAGTGCAGAGAGTCTTTGAGGCTCATCCTTGGCCCTCTTTTTCTTCTCTGTCTACTCTCTCAGTAGGCCTCTCCTCTCTTCATGTGGCTGTAACTGTCTCCATGCTAAGAATTCCCAAATTTCTATTCATAGCCTAGACCTCCTCTTAGTTCCAGATTATTGTGTGCTACTGACAGCTTGACTTTTCCATTTACATCTCTCTTAGATATTTGAAGTGTAATGAGTACAGTCTAAAATCTTGATTCTCTCTCCTAAAATCTGTTCTTTTTCCAGACTTCCATCATTTGAGTAAAGGGAGCCACCCCACACCCAAATTATTCAAGCAAGAAACCAGGGAATTGTTCCTGATTCCTCCCTTTTCCTCATTCCCCACGTCTGATCTATTAATAAGCACTGGATCTCTTGATTCTGCCTTTAACAAGTATCCCATCCATATCTTTCCATCGCCAAAGCCATCATCATGGTCTGGGCCACAGTCCTCACCTGGATACTGCGGTGGTTTCCTAACGGATCCCTCTCCATCTTCTCCCTGCTTCCAACCCATTCTTCATGCTGCTCTGTCCTGAAGACATGTAAATTACGTGGAGTCACTTAACATTCTTCAGAGACTTCCCATGTCACTCAAATACAAGCTCAACCCCTCTCCAGTTTATGAGGCCACATGCGGACCGGCTGTAGCTGGCTGTTCTCAGCTTGCCTGGGTGGTTCCCCACGCACTGTGCCTGGCCTCCCAGCCTCCTGAGTGCGCATCTCCTTCTGAGGCTTCCCAGGAGCCACTTGTTCACCGGGGCTACTCTTCTGAGGCAGCCTTTCTGCACCTTTCTCATCTGTCAGATGGGCCTCTCCCCAAAATCTTCCTGAAGTTAGTCTCCTCCTTAGGATCTCCTTTTAAAATTATAATTTTTTTTTTTTACTTCTTTATTTCCTTCTTCCTCTTTCTCACCTCTGAAAACCCAACATGCTTGTCATAAGGTCTCAGTCAATATCAGTTGAATAAAAGAACCTAGTATAAGTACTTCGAAGTGACAAAAATAGTATATACTCCGTCTCCGGATGTATATGCGTGTATATCTCACAACTAATACATAGAGATAAAGATAAGTTTCCCCAAAAGTGCTTACGTGCTTTAAAGTCAGGTGTGATCTAAAAATATTAAAATAAACTAAAAGGCCTGAAGTTTCTAACAGTTCAAAAATCATCTTCAATGTGAAGGTCAATTTTGAATGTCTTGAAGTCAATATTCTTTCTTTATGGTTCGTTTACTAAAAATGGCAATATGTACATGGTGGTAATTCAGAACCCACTCAACTTCCACAATTCTGTTTTATGTAATAAAAATTTCCATAGCAAGGATGGATTTTAAGCTTTTATATTTCAAATTGCCAATACTAAGTTTTGCTAAGAGCAAAAATTAGGTAAGCTCCTTCTAGGTAAATGATATTTTTAAATTAAGTAGAAAATTTACATGACCAAATAAATCTGTAAGATTCAGATGTTCTTGAAATAGAATGAATTGCTTTGCCAAGTTCAATCTGCTTTCCGATTTATTGTTGTGGTGTTCACTATTTGTTTGGCAGCTACGGTGTACTGGTACAGGGAGTTAATGACCCCTGGCATAAATATCAGGGTGTGGAACATGGAAAAACCTGCCTCATATCCACTCTCTGTCCCTAGTCCCATGCTTACCTGGCATTGATCATTAACCCATACATTAAACTTCCTGCCACTACCATCCCCACATTTTCTGTACTTATTTCCAGTTCTGGGTTTTTTTTTGCTGATGTGTTCCATCTGGTTCCAATGCCTTTTTAAAACATATGAAATTCAGAAATAGGAATGTTTTTGTATACAACCATGAATCTTGAATTGCACATAATATTTGTTCTTTGAGTACTAAGCCAAAAGAGTGTGGAGTCCTCCTATGTAGTGGCAGAATTCTATTTAGGAGAAATATTTTACATTTTGGCTTAAATGGTGTTGAGGTAGGAATTAGTAAATACTCAAGATGGTTTTGAATAATGAAAGAAAATGAGGGGCTACGTTCTGGATCTCTTATTACAATATTGCTCCACTCACCACATAATATAGATGCAATTTTCTATTAGATGTACTTTGTCTTCCTAGAAAATTCCCCTAAAATTGCCAAAAACTTAAAAAAAAAGTCTGAATAGCCAGTTCCTTATTTATACTTTCTGTTTTCACCTTTCCACATTTTTTTCCATGAAATTTCTATTCTTAATCTGCCCTTCTCTTCCCCCCACCCTCATTTCCTATTACTTATTTCCCATTCATTATTACCCCATACGGATGACTAAAATATCACATTTCAAATGTCGACCTTCTACTGAGGCCCCATCTTGGATTTTCAGCTACCTGTCTGACATTATCGGTTATACATCTGCTAGCCCTTTGACCAAAACAAATCATAATTTCTTTTGCCCCCTGGTTTTCCAGTGTTCCATCTTTCTCCTAATCATTGTGATCTGAAACCTTGTTTGCATTTCCCATATCTTCTCTGTTCTTCCAACCTTTGGGTCGACCACTCTCGAGCTGCTGTATTTTCTCTGCTGTTTGCATCTTTTGCAGTCTCTGTCCAGGCCCACGCCTGTCATTGTACACCCACTGCTCTCCTTCACGCCCTGCCTATTACAAAGGAAGTCCTAACCAATTTAGAAGTTCAGGTTCACACAAATCGCATTCTCTGGCCACAATACAAATCCATGATACACGAAAAAGTTATCTTTTTAAAAACCTCCATAAATATAAAAATTAAAACCACACATGGAATAAAGGGGGCATAAAAAGAGAAACTAAAAGTACTTAGAACTGAAAGAAAACTATATTGCAAAACTTGTGAGATGGAAACAAAGCAACACTTAGAGGAAAACATTGTTATAACATAAGAATACCTGTTAGCAGGATGCCTGGGTGGCTCAGTTGATTAAGCATCTGCCTTCGGCTCAGGTCATGATCCCAGGGTCCTGGGATCGAGCCCCACATCGGGTTCCCTGCCCAGTGGGGAACTTGCTTCTCCCCCTCCCTCTACTGCTCCCCCTGCTTGTGCGTTCTCTCTGTCAAATAAATAAATAAAAATCTTTTTTAAAAAGAAAGAATACGTGTTAGAAAAAATACATATGAGAAAATTTAAAAAGGCATGATATCCAGAAGCTAAACATCCAGCTTCAGGCATTGGGAACAGAACAGCAAAACAAGCCCATGAAAATATAAAAGAGAGGAAGATAATAAAGCAAAGAGCAAAGGTAATGAAATAGGAAACTGACAAAACAAGGAGACCAACAAAGTAAAAAACCACTTATATGACAAGACTAACAAAATTTATAAACTTCTGGTGAAATTAATCAAGTTAAAAAATAACGGTGGGCGCCTGGGTGGCTCAGTTGGTTAAGCGACTGCCTTCGGCTCAGGTCATGATCCTGGAGTCCTGGGATCGAGTCCCACATCGGGCTCCCTGCTCAGCAGGGAGTCTGCTTCTCCCTCTGACCCTCTTCCCTCTTGTGCTCTCTCTCTCTCATTCTCTCTCAAATAAATAAATCTTTAAAAAAAAAAAATAACGGTAAATAATATAATGAAAGGGGAGCTATAACATCATGGGCAGAAGTTTAAAAGATATTAGATATATATACACATACCACAATGACTGAAATAAAAATGAATGCAAAATTCCTTATTTCCCAAGAATGGAGAGCCACTGGAACCCTCTTACTTTACTAGTGGCAGTATAATTTTGTACAAGTGCTTTAAAAATACTGCTGGGCAGTATATACTAAAGTTGAATACTAGCCGACTCTGTGACCCACAAATTCTACTCCGAGGTCTGTATCTAAGAGGTACGAGTGCAAATGTTTACCAGAGGTTATGAACGGGAATATTTATAGTGGATTTTACATATATGCTTCAAGCTAGAGTCAATCAAAATGTTTGTCAAAATAAAATGAATAAATACATTCATATAATGGTATGAACTCATTCTGTTCCCACAGTGGAATACTACATAGCAATAAAGGGGAATGAACTACTGCTATATAACAATCTCAGCAACTCATATACACAATGTTGAATAAAAGGAACTAGGCACCTACTACTACATGACTCCATTCATATAAAGTGTAAGCCTAGGCAAAACTAATCAGTGGTAATCAAAGTCAGAATAGTTACCTCTGGGATGGCATGAAGTAGGAAAGGGCAAAAGGGTTTCTTTTGGGTGCTAGAAATGTTCCATATCTTGATAT
Organism: Eumetopias jubatus; assembly: GCF_037043125.1. NCBI lineage: Eukaryota > Metazoa > Chordata > Mammalia > Carnivora > Otariidae > Eumetopias > Eumetopias jubatus. Next base: position 46,490,704 of record NW_028274822.1, read on the forward strand.
CTATGTGGTGATTACACTGTCATATACATATGTAAAATTTCATCAAGCAATACCCTTAAATTTCAGTTTAGTATGTATATGTGTGTGTGTGTGTGTGTGTGTGTATGCTATTTCTCAATTTTAAATTTTATTTTAAAAAGTCCAAAATGCACAGGATAAAAAAATAAGAGAATATTCTGAATAATTTTGTCTTAATAGCCAGATAAATGTGATTATATGGAAATGGTCTTAGAATTGTATGTTACCAAAGCTGGCTCAAGATAAAAAGAAAGAAGTAAAGTGATTCCATAAACATTAAAGAGTTTAATAAATTGTTGAAAACCTTCCCATAAAGGAAATATCAGAACATACACATAATTCCAAAGCGGTGCCAGAAAATACAAAAAGAAGGGACACTCCATTTAATAAGTCCAGTATAATCTCAGTATTAAAATCAGACAAAGATAGTAAAAGAAAAATTTAGGCAATGTTACAATAAAAAATTTTAAAGAACATATTAACAAACTAAATCCACTATGTTAAGAGATTTTATACTGTATTAAAATGGTTTTATCACAAGAATGCAAGGTGGGCTCAATCTCAATAAATTAATTGATTGAATTTACCACATCAGCAGTTTAAAGGAGACAAATTATATGTTTATCTCAAGAGTTGCAGAAAAATCTAAATTCAACATACTTTCATGATTAAAAAAGAACACTTGGAACAGACAGGGATTTTCTTACCCTAATAAAGAGTATTTGAAATATTATTTTTGGCAAGCATAATAATTAGTGGAGAAGTTTCAATGCAATTATTAGTTTAAAATAATCATGTATAACTGGCTCATGGACAAGAAGACCCAATACTGTAAAGTTATCAAATATCCTTAATTTGATCTGTAAATTATAGCTACTCCAATGGAAACTTCAACAGGTTTTAAAATGTATTTTTTTTATGTTCTTACTTTTTGGAACTGGACAAGCAGATTCAAAAATGTATATGAAAGAATGAAAGGTAAAGAATAGTAAAGATTGTCTTGAAGGAAAAGAACAAGCAGGGGAGGATTTGTCTTACTATGCAGGCGATTTATAATAAACCTGTAGCAATTTGGATGATATGGGATTAGTCCACAGAACAAAATAAAGGTTCTCCAAGAGATATTAGATACATAAAAACTCAATATAGATTATAGCCATTTTTGTACATAAGTGAGGCAATGGATGGAGTATTCAATTCATTATCCATATGGAAAAAATAAAATAGAATACTCACATGTGTAAAAATGTATGAAAGACAAAACTGTAAATCTTTTAGAAAAAAATATAAAGAATATTTTTATGACCTTGGGTTGGGAATTATATCTCAAGTAATGCCCAGACAGTATAAAATCACAAATAAAATATCACAAATGATATGCTCATCTACCTTAAAAATAATAAATTGCTTACTAAAAGGTACTATAGAGTGAGCAAAACTGAAAGCTATGAAATGATAAAACATTTATAACACACATAGCTGGGAAAACTATTAGTTTCCTAAATATGTCGAAAACAGCCACAAATCAATAAGAAAACACAAACCAACAAATTGATATGGGAAATTAACATGAAATGGCATTTCACAAATAGGAAACCTGAAGGCTCAGTATTTATCCTTACTAATAATATGGGAAATGCAAATTCAGACAGACAATAATGGGTTGTCTGTAAAGAACACAGGAAGCTAAGTTGGGCACACAGGTGTTTGTTTAATCATTACTCTTTATGTATTATTTACGGTATAAATTCTCTTTGTAAGCATTTAATATTTAACATAAAAATCAAAACTAATCAGAACCATAAGTATACAAACAGTATCGCCTTAAATAAAAGATATCAAACTTATACGATTAATACCAAATAATGTTTTAAAAATTCTAGCTACAGACTTGTACCTATAAAAAGCTGAGAGCCTGAAACCTGTCCTTTTGTTGTTACCAGAAGATTTATTAAGCGTTGTAGAGGTATTAAAGACATATTAGCATCTCAGTGAGACTTTTTTCCTTTGTGTAATCAGAAAGAAGAGTATCTGTACATTCCTGTTAAGGTGGTACATATCTCACACTTTGGGGAACATTAGCCTATGGCATTAACTTTTTATTCCTCATTTGGTACTTCAACGTAAGATAACAGATTTATTAATTTCCTGCTATGTACAAGACGTTAGGCTATCAGGTTTGTAAAGAGGATGAGCATTATATGAGTATGGGCTCTTGAATACACATCTTTCTCCCCAGTATGGCCCCCTGAAGGTGTATAGTTTACCAGGGAGGATTATTATATAACAATAAATGTATTTGGGATATGTGCCATAATAGAAGTAGTAGCGAACTGCTAAAGTAGTTCAGAAGAGGTAGCAAATAATGAGGCAGGAGTTAGCTTTGCAGACGTCTGTGTGAAGAGCAAACAGATGGGAAGAAGTTCCAAAGCAAAAGTCCTGAGGCAGCAGTGTGCCTGGCTGGCTTAAGGAACAGCAAGGGGCCAGCAAGGCAGGACCACAGAGAACTGGAGAGGATGGAGGCAGGGCTTGGCTTGGTATCCTCCATATTTCTCCCGAGAGTTCCTTACACAGGACAGGTTCCTAGTAAACCCTTGTAAATAATTGAAACCTAGTGATTAAAACGAACGGAAAAAAGAAACAAAGAAGGAAACATTTCTCTGAGAACTAAATGGTGATACAGTTTCTTCCAACCACACATAAATAGAACATAAGACTTCTCATGAGTGTGTAACCTTCTATGCAATTCATATCGGACAGAGATTGAATGGCAGGTGAAATCCTGTAAGGAATCCCCATATCAAGGCAAATGATTTATTTTATTGAATTAAACATTGTATGACACAAACCATTCTTCAACTGAGTCTGAAAATTTTTTGTTATTCAGAGCCTGCCACTCTAGGTATAGGGAGTTTAAACTTAAGCCACATAACATAGTAGAAGAAAATATTGTGCTTGGAAAAAAAAAAAGAGTACAAATAACAGTTGATAGAACCAATTGTGTCATCTAACTAGTCCTTCCTAAGCTTCAGTTCCTTCACTGTTAGCATGGGCATATTCCATACTTTGCCTACTTTATAGGGTTATTATGAAGAGGAAATGGTATATGTATATATGAAAGTCCTTAGCAAACATGATGCACCCAGCAAATGTTGCATATGGTACATCACTTCTATAATATCTGGGCATAAGTCTACACCTATCCCTATATGTATGCACACATTCATCTAATTTATATATGAAATGTTTTCAATTAACTTGTAATCTAGAATCATTTCATCTAATGCTAAATTTATGGATTATTCGGTCAAAATGCATCAAAATAAGTCATCATGCTTCCACAAAGTTGGGGAAATAGAAAAGCATAATAAAATATTAAAACAAACCTAGAAGCAATGAAAACCAAAGAATAAACAGAGCGTAACAAACACAAAGATAAAAATATCACTTTATTTGCTTGAGGTCAGAGATCATGTCAGGCGACAGTAAATTCAAAAGGTAGAAAAAACATGTAAATAGATGAATTTATAGGTAGAAAAAGCAATTAGATAAGAAATGGAAAATTTTCAATAGTATTGTTGGGTTGAAACATCATGGAGAACAAGGGAACAAAAAAAGTATTGGGGAAATAATATATAAGAAAACTAAGAATTATAAATGAAAGGCATACTAAGTGAATCCCAAAATGAGACATATTCCCACTATGCTCAAGAAGCAAGTGAATAGTTTGAAAAGCAGTTAATTTTAAAAAGCTATGATTTGTTTGCCTGAAACTCACTGACTGTTCTCTAGGGATCAAATATATTTACATTCCGCAGAAAGGAAAATGGTGAAAATTTTGTGGGGTGGTTTTTGTTTTGTTTTGTTTTGTTTTGTTTTTGGACAGGACTTGTAATTTAGATGCATAACCTCTTATTTTTAGAAGAGAATGCTATATTTAAAAATCGCTAATAAGTAAGTGATTGAGAGAGGTTTCAAAGCACAGATGCACTATGATTTAGAAATCGAAGTGGTACTGATAAACCTAACTTGACAGAGTCTGATGTTATTATTTTCATTTTAAGATACATCTAAGGATCATCTCGGGTATTTTATAAGTTAGGCTAGCAGTAAGGAAGCAAAATGAGCTGTAATAAAATTTCTTGATAAATACATGTCCAGAAATACAGAATTTAATTATGAACAGGGACCACATATTTAACAAAGATCATTCCTTAAAAAATAAAGTAAGGGTTGGAACAGAAAGCAAGGAGGCAGGGTAGACGGGAGGCAGAACTAAATGAGTAAATGAGGTAGCTGGCAGGAAGCCCTCTAAGCTTAATGTCTAGACCCACTAGGATTGGAAAATCGACATCGTTTTGGTGGAAGACAGATCCTTTCAGCGCCATAAAGGGGTCTGGATTGATATCATTTTGTTAGACCAAATTTAAATAATTTGAAAACAGACCTTCCATAACAGGCATGCTATACTATTTGGATCAATTTGTGTCTAGTGCATTCATTCATTCTACAGTTACTGAGTTTCAAGCCTGTGACAGGCATTGTGCATAGGCACTGGGCTCACAATGACAAACAGATAAGTATTATTTCATGTTTCTCTTGGCAAAGAATTAAACCTCCAAAAAGCAAATACACCCTCAGATAGTGAATCATATATGTATTAAGATGGTGAGGAGTTGGCAGGATTAGAAATAGGAATATTCTCAAAGGTCTAGTAAGGATATTCAACAATAAAATTCTAAAATGTCTTTTAAAATAATGACTGATTTATCACCTGGACTGTTGAGGACCATCTAAAAAAATTACGGTGCTTGCCTTGTACAGATTCTATAAAAAATGTCGGATTTGATAGTATAATCCTTTTCCTAGCACTTTTCGCCTCATACTCTTTACTGTGGGGCAGTGTTCTCATGGAGCAGAAGTCCTGTTGAGGAAGGGCCCCATATTTTCTCAGGTTATATTCTTGGGCATTTTTTATATGGGAAGTCTGTAGCTTTGTAAAATATATTATCAATAAGGATTATGCAGAGCTTTTTAAAGTCTATAGTTTAATCTTTCTGGGATAATCTGAAGGGGGACTGGAAGGTCTTATGTGGTTGTGTGATGCAGAATGTAGGTATGTTTGGTGGCAACAATCTGGTGCCCTCCAATAAATTTCTCTGAAAACACTTACTCTTGGGTGTACTTATAAAAAGCCCAAATCAATTCACTTCTGTATAGTTCATGCACTCCTTCACAAATAACCCTTGTCAGGCAGTGCACTGAGTACTGGAGCTAAAGGAGAAATAAGACATTGTTCCTTAAATGACAGGAAGCCTTGGAATGTAATGCGAATAGATGTTTTGAATATAACACAGTAAATTCCATGCTGAAAGAATACACTGGAAAGTGAGCACCCACAAAGAAGGCAAGAACTAGCAGTGGAGAGGTGGCTCTATAAGGGAGAACCTGTGGTCCAGTGCTAAGAGGAGCCACAAGTTTGAAGCACAATGGAGAGCCACCTGGGCAAGAATTGGCGATTCCTTTTGGTAATGTGCTACCCCACTGTATAGGGGTGGCTGTGTTTATGGCAGTTTGGAGTTTGAGGCTTGCTATGTTGGTCATTTTCTGTGCATTCCAGGCAAGGATACTTCATCTCTCCGGACCTCACTCTCATTGTCTATGACGAAGAAATTGAGATAGATGACCTCACTCGTCCCTTTCGGTTCTAGAACTGCAACTCTGTCTAAGCTTGTACTAGCACCTTTGAAAATATAAAGAATATGGGGACATTTCATTCTTTTATTTTAAAAGATGCTTTTTGGAATGATGCACGAGGAAGAGTTTTATATATCCTAATAAATTCAATTAAAACAAGGGGTTAAAAGAACCCAGCCACTTTTTACGTTTATATACATTGTAGCTGCACAGCAGGATTTAGAATAGGTAAAGTCAAGGAAACACACCTCCATCCTAAAAAACTTAGTGCCAAAGAGTACGAACAACAAAACACCCACAGTGTTGCGTGGGTGTAATTGCCAACAAGCTTTATGGAGAAGTGGGGTTTCAGAAGCAATTTGAAGGAGAAGAGAAAGGTGGTGTGACATGCCTCAGTAGGAAAGCTGTTCAAGTGGAAGGGATGGACGAGAGAAGGCAGAATGCAAAATGAAAACAGGGTGAAAGGGAGAACCAAAAAAAAGAAGAAGATGAAGAAGATGAAGAGCCGAGAGGAGGACAGGAGGTAAGATGCCTCAATGGAAATAAGAGTAATAAAGGACCAGGTAATTTGGGCACATACAGGGTAACTGAAATAACCCAAACAAGACAGAGACATTCTGTAGATAAGAGAGACACAAACCTGCCAGAACATGAGGTAAGCCTTTGAGAGAAGAATAGCTAGAAGGATAGATGAGGGAAATCTAAACAAAGGAGAATAACCAAGACTCCACAGGAGCCTTCATCTGAAGGGAAGGGGGAAGAAGCAAAGATTTTTATTGTACAATGAACCAGTATGACTCATTCACACATTAATTTATTGTGTGGAAAGAGTGATGTTATAAATTGCGGTGAACACAAGATGGATAAGACAGAACCCTCCACCTTCCCTTAAAGAGTTTATAGTCCTTGAGGAGAAAAATCAGTTTTATTGAAATAATTCTGATACAACATGTAATGAATCTAAGAAGAATCAAAAAGAAACTTTTATGATTTAATATTAGATAACAACTCCTCTCTATGTTATCCTTTTGATATTTATGGAGAGTCTTTACTAAATGGTACTAGTACTCATTAATACTCAAGTATTAACAAACCTGTGTACGTTCTCAACTTGCCTTTAGGGCAGAAGTTATATACTTAAGAAAATGTTTCTTAATGGATTCCAAAATATTTTTTCTCCCTCACAAAACTTTCTCCAGGTTTATGGTAGGATTGTAAATCATATTACTAACCTCCAGCATTGGATCGCTGTGGACATATGATGCAGTTTGATGGTGTTGCAACATACTACTTAATGTTCCTATTTCTTCATCTCTCTGACTGGGTGTCCCTGATATCCACCAGCCACAGCTCCTCATTCTGACAATAGTGAGACAGAAGGGAGTTTTTAAGATTTTTAAGATGAAAACAATCAGTACATTGTTGGAATAATTGATAGGAACAATAGACCAAAATTTGGTGTAAGGCAAGAATTTCGACTCCTTCCTTTCCTCCTCTCATTTATGTTTATAAAAATCGAAGATTTAAACTCTAATTCCCCCACTCCCAATTTCTTAGCTTTCTGGATGATATGAATGTATACAAACCGTCAATATAGGAAGTTAACCCAAATCTACTATGAATCATAAACCCCTCCAAACTAGGAACTAACAATATATTATAACCAGTGGTAACTAGAAGCAAATTCCTGTCCTAACTCAAAAAGAATCAACACATGCTTCCAGTGATTTTTTTTTTTTTTTAACATTTACTACAGCATCAATTTAGTCTGTGTTATTCAGCCTCTTCTAATTCACTGATTTCTGGTATGGCGTAGGGTGGTAGAGAAGTTTTCAGGCAGAAATAGTCAAGTCGTAGGTAGCAGCTTAGGAATGAAGGTGCTGGATGTGGGATACCTCACTAGTCCATTGAACAGTCAATAAATGAAATGTATTGACTGCCCATTTTATGGACAACACTATAGGAGATTGATTCAGGTACATTTGCTATGGCATAGAATAAACAGCAACGGAACACATCCTATTAAATGAGATCGTCTAGATGAAGATCTCTTACCTGGAGGGTCTCAGTGACCTGTGTAGTGGAGGAAATAAGCTAGGTCTCTTGGAAGAGCCTCCAAATTCTGAATCAGGACAAATCAGAGTGGAGACGAATAAGCCTAAGAAAGCCTCTCTCTCCATGAGAAAAACTTAGGCCCAAATTCGTGGTAATTACTCCATTTTGACACTGGGTTTTGTTTCTTAGTGAGTACTAGCCAGAATTTTGTGGTTGTTTGTTTGTTTGTTTGTTTAAATCTCAATTATTTTCTAGTTTTTGACTATTGATGATACTGTTGAAAATAAGATATTGTAAATGACAAAGATATTTTATCTAATATTCAAAAAGAACCCAAGAAAAGCAGGAAGAAAACTGGCTGGGCTTTTTTACCCCCTGATTTCAAAGCTAATGGTAGCTTAAGTGTATATCTTTATGGAGTTTTGGATTTATTTGTAAAAACTAAGTATGTTAAAATAAATATTGTTTTCTTTTCAGATTCCAAGGGGCCTGTGCAGAGTTTGTCTAAAGTTAAAAGAAAAAATGGCAACTTAATCATTTAAAAAAAAAATCTTCTTCTTACTAGATTTTTGTCTGTCTCCTCTTTTTTTCCTGCTCAGTCAGTTGGCCAGAGCAATCCTACTTAGCCGTGCTTCTGTTCCGAATTGCCTTCCTCATTCCACCAAATACCCCACAGAGTGTGAACACTTGCCTGGCACATAGCAGGCACTTTGTAACTCAGTTTTGACTTCAGGGAAGATGTTTCCATTTTTAGACCTCAGATAAAGTCTTTCCTCTCCCCGGGAGCTTTTCCTGACTCTGGTAGACCCTGTTAATTGGTCCCCATCTGATGTGTCTTAGGAGTCTTCTCTTTGCCATACATTGATGGGCACTTGGTCTTGAACTGCTTTTCCATGCAATTTGGCAGAATACTTATATGACAGTTTAATATTTGTGTGTGTTCTTTCCCCATTTATAATTGTAACTCCTTGAATTTTGGAATCATGTTTAGTATCTCTTGGTTCCTGAGCTCTTAGCACAAAGGGCTAGGTGGTCTTTAATCTCGGGATATTAACCACATCTGTAAGACAATAGTGTCCTTCTTTTAACTACCATGAGAGCACACAACAGATAAGCCATGCTGGTGTTTTTCAATGAATTACGTGGACAAACTTCTCCTCATTAGGAGCTTCCATTATATTTCACCTATTTTTCCCCCCTCTCTGTTCTGACTTATTTTCATACAAATTCAGAATTACTTGGAAGATATCCAAACTAAATTAGTAAAATGTCTGAACTACTGAGTATTTGTAGAAAGCTGTAGGTTTATTATTTTCACTCACACATAATATTCATTTGCTTGCCAACAAAATACTGCCAAGTAAGGTGCTACTGATCTTAAATATAAGTCTCACTTGTAATTAATATATTCATTCTCGGAATGGTATTTGCTATAGTCCTTGAAAACAGCTTTTTTTTTTTCCTAGCTAGGTTGTACCTTATTACATGCTCTATCTTCTTCTTCTTTCCCACCCCCCAACCCTGTCACCAATTTCTGATATTCTTTATGCTATTAATTTTTAAACCTTTATTTAATAAACATTTGTTTAACCCTCATTAATTGTCATAAAATTTAAATTAGTGGATTCTAGTTTGAAGAAATTTTAATATGGTTTCAAAGTCCACATAAAAGAGTGAGAATTAATCTTTGACAAGCAACTTTGTTGTGTCAGACAGTTTATATAGTATTCCATTCTGTCTCCATAATAACCTGTCAAGTAAAGAGTAATAAAGGTAGTTACTGTTTAATGCAGGCATGCTACATGGTAGGCATGGTCCTAAGCACTTTTATATAGTTCTCACTTGCTTCTCACATCAACTCTTAACACGTAAGTTTTATTAGTTTTAATTTACAGGGAAGGTACTAAGACTCAGGGTCATTAAATGATATGTCACACAGCTAAATGACAAAGCCATGAAATAGCAACTAATTGCAAAAAGAAGATTCTAAAGTTGCTTCCCTACTAAGACTCCTGGATATGTTTGGAGTGGATATTGATATATCATCATATATGATGCTATAGCATCATTGATGCTGTAAACAACATCCTGATCTCAGAGGGTCCTGACTGAGTCTGGGACTGGTTCTTCCTTGATGGCCAGTGCCTAAGTTTGGGACTGGTGACATGGAGGGGGCTGAGGGCTGTGGGACATCCTTGAGAAATGATTCTGTAATATCATGCTTTGCTGCTCCAAACATATAATGACAATAGATAAAATCTAGATAACCAAATGGACATAGTCACGTTCAAAACAATTCTCCATCTTTGAGATCCAGAAACCACATTTCAAAAGTGGTTAGTTAGGACTGAAGCCAGGATTCTGCTGGATTCTACTCCAGAAGTGGTAATTAGATTTAATCTCTGTGGGACAAAACTAAACCTGCTACTTAAAGCAGGGCAGGGGAGAAACTTCATTGTTTACAATAGGAGACTGGAAAAAAAATTCTGTTGTTGATCCATACCTGGTATTAGGACTTTTCAGCTGGAGAGTTAAAGGGATAGGAAGAAAGATATAGTTTTATGACTTAAAACTGAATTAGCCATATGCTGGCTCTGTGATTCAACTAGCAATGTCCTCTATATCCCTGTAGCACATCAGAGGTACAGGAAATGCCTCATGAGACCTCGCCTGGTCTAGGAGTCTGAGATAGGCTGGTAGAAACAATGGCAAAACTATTAGCAAGGGAAGAATGAACACATAGAAAAAGAAAACCTTTCACTACAAAGGGCTTCAAACCAAGATTCCAAAATATGTGAATGAATCTAATGCTAGTAAAAGCAGCAAAACAAAACAAAAAACTATAAAACAAAAGCCACAAACAAACAAAAATGCCAGTGGTTATGATACCAAGATTCTACTCCTGAGGAAATTAATTAAATTGACCAGTCTGACAAAGGCTTTGAAGTAAGTATGTTTAGAAGCTCAGAAAGATAAATGAAGGTATGATTTCTACTAAAAGGAGTGACAAATTATGAAGTAAATCCAAGCATAAACAAAGCAAGAGCACACGTGTTTAAAATTAGAAATGAAAAATAGTCATTGAAATAAAAGTTTCGGTAGACAGGGTAAACTCTGGAGACCAGTGAAGAGAGAACTCGTGGTTTGTAAGAGTACAAAGAATCACCTGGATCAAAGCAGAGGGACAAACTGACTTCTAAAATATGCATGAAATATGGTTAAGATACATGGGGGCAAAATCCAGATGCTCCAATCTTGCCTAATTGGAGTTCCAGTAGAAATGAATGGAAGGTGTGTGAGAAACACATGGAAACTGAAGAAAATTGAAGCAAATAATAGCTGAAAATTTTCAGGATTGGAGACATACGTAAGCTCTCAGATTGAAATTGTTCTTTCAGTATTGAGCAGGACGAATAAACAAAAATATATGGTTAAGGATATGGCAATAAGATCTCAGGACACTGAGAAAAAAGAGAAAATCTTGAAGTCCAGTAGGGGATTTTGGAAACCAGTTCCACCCTCTGCAATATGACCAAGGGCCTGGTACTGGAAGCTTATGTTGAAGGTGGCTAGGGATAGTTTTCTTACTCTGATACCATCCCTGGCATTGTCAAAGACCAAAGTACTACACAATTGTAAGGAAAACCTTCTTTCAAAATGTACCTAAATTGTCACTGTAAATTTACCTGCAAATGATCACAGTATAAACGGTGTTAAAACCCAGTAGGTGGGAGGTAGGGGGAATACTGGACTTAGTGACGGTATTCACAACCCGAATGAATCAGTACATGTCACTTCATCTGTAAGTGAGGATAATAATCCCTCCTTTATCAGCTCTCACAGTTTTGTTGCAAGTGAATTTTATGCATGTGAGCTCTTTATAGACTTTACAAATTGTAGCAAACTTATTTCTTCATGATAGACATGAATGTAAGCTATGGTTTTTTTTAACCTCTTAGAGTTTATACATTAGATTTACAAAAAGCAAGTTAACAAGAAAAACCCTCACAAAAAATACCAAAAAAAATTTGCAGAGCTGTTTGTAACAACTCATCACAAATCATTTTGGGTGTACATCAAGTGTGGGGGTTTAAAGTGAACCAATGGGATGGGTTTAATCAGGTTATGTTTAGTGTTTTTAAAAAATGACATATTATGAATTATTCTATCAATTTATTCCCACTTTTTATTATGAAAATATTTAAACGTGTACCTAGGCTTAATAATTGTTAACATTTAACCACATTTACTTTATCTGTATATGATTATATTTTTTCCTGAATATTTGGAGGTAAATGCCATTTCACCCCTAAATATCCAGTATGCATCTCCTAACAAAAAGGATGTTTATCCACATAACCATAATATCATTGTCACATCTAAGAAAGTTAACAGTAGTAATTACCCAATATTATTTTATAACCAGCTAAAATTCAGATTTCCTCAGTTTCCTCAAAAACCTTTTTTTGCTGTTTTCTCCCCAAATCAGAATCCACACATTACATTTACACACACACTACATTTATTAGTTGTCCTTTTAGTCTTTTTCACCTGAGAACAATCTCTCCACCTTTTTTCCCCCCTCTGTGACATTGGCTCTTTGAAGATAACAGGCCAAGAATAGTTTTGATTGGTGTTGAAGAATATTTTGGATTTGTGTACTTCCCCCCCTCCCGCCCCCGCCTTCAGGGGCCTGCTTGTTCCTCTGTCCCTGCAATTCCTGAAAACTGGACTGTTTGTCTAAAAGCTTGATTAAGGGGCGCCTGGGTGGCTTAGTTGGTTGGGCAGCTGCCTTTGGCTCGGGTCATGATCCCGGGGTCCTGGGATCAAGCCCTGCTTGGTGGGAAGCCTGCTTCTCCCTCTCCCTCTAATGCTTCCCCTGCTTGTGCTCTCTCACTCTCTCTGTCAAATAAATAGATGAAGTCTTTTAAAAAAATAAATAAAAATAAAAGCTTGATTCGATTCGATACATTTTAGATGAGAGTACTTTATTATGATGTATTATACTCCATATTGCATCACACTGAGAGACACATAATGTCAGGCTATTTTATTAGTAGTAATATTAAACTAAGTAGTCTGGTTGCAGTGATTACCACCAGATAAATCCACTGCAAAGGTACATCTTTCTCTTTGTAGTTATTAAAGGATAAAAATTGAGTATCTCCAGAATAACCTTTCTCTTAAGAGTTTTTAGCATCCATTAATGAGTATCCTGGGCTCCTTTATTTAGCATTGCAAAATGGTGGATTTCTAATTCTGTCATCCCTTCTACTGTGAGTCTCTCATGAAGAACTTTTCCTCATCAAATAGGCATGAACTATATTTCCTCCTAAAAAAGCTTAGTGCTTCTGTGCCTTTAATTACTAATTTTCAGAATAAGAGATTTATGTAATAGTTACTTCCAGTGGTGGCAACTAAGATTTTTTTCCTTTTCTGGTTTTGAGGGTTACTTATGAACTCAATGATTTTTTTTATAGTTAGATTTTTTTGTTTAAAAAAAATCAAAGCAATTTATAACTGCAAAGTGTATATTATTTTTTGCTTGGTGAAGCTCAATGTGAAGCCTAAGTCCTAATGGAATGTAGTTTGGGGGGGAGGGGATAATCAGAAAAATGTTTTCTTAAGTATACATTATTAAAGATCCTAATCATTTTTTTTAATTTATGAGATGCTCTTTTCTGAAAGTCTCTCAGTACCTTAACCAGAGTATAACTGAAAACAAGAATGTCAAAAAGGCACATTTAAATTGTTCTCAAAATCAATCAAAAATAATGAGGTGCTGGGAAAAAGTTGTATCCTTGATAATTACATCTATCAGTATCAGAAAACAAAAGAGAACAATCAGGAAATGACAACCCCACTCCCAAGTAGCACATTAAAAAAGGCTAATGAAAAAAAGTCTCTTTTAAAAATTGTACTAAATTAGCATTTCAAGTAAATTGACAACTTAAGCGTTGATAAAGGCCAATCTGGGGCCCAAACAATGGAAGTTCTGTTTCTACTGTTATATGCTTTTAGAAGAAATGATCTCACTTGACTTTTTTGTTGTTGTTGTCTTCTATATAAATGGAAGTAATTGTCCTAAGGGAGGTGACTGTCCTCCTGTACTCCTTAAGGGTCAGGACAACCCTGGAGTATTGTGCTTAATTTGGGGTTCTATTTCTTAAAAAAGATTGACCTGGAAGAGAGTAACCAGGATGGTGAAAATTGTTCAAAGTGTTTCTTATAGCATCCCTCTAGTCTCAGTCTGAAAAAGGGTTAATGTAATTGTCATATTAGACAAGGGATCCAACCTGTTCTTTATTGCTCTAGAGCCTAGAGTTAGGACCAATGACTGAAAGTAGCAGAAAAGCAGATTTGGGTCTAGAATTAGGAAGAAGTCCTTTACAAACTCAGCTGTATAGAGCTGGAGTGGATTTACCTCCAAGGGGATGAGCTCCCCAAGGCCGACCAGCACCGTTCAGAGGTTATAATCCCTTTACTTAAAGATGGTGTATGGGTGGGCAGGGGTCTCTCACATATTTTTAATATTTCTATAATTATAATAAGGATGTTTTAAAGGTCATTTAAAACTACTTTGTAAAAAAAGAAATAGAAGGTAAAAATGAATTTTATATCATGGCTTTAAAAAAGAACACCTTAACACATCCCAATTTACATGTTATTGCTTTGTATTTGGGAAATGTGGGCTGTGTGCGGAGGCAAAGTTCAAACTATGGCATTTTAAGATCATCGTACATTGTTTTTGATGACATGAAATTCTTATTTCATTCAGCCCCCAATTTGGGAGCTTATAAATAAGTATATGACTTTGTTAGTAAGAATAGAACATAACGTTTTAGACACTGTCTTAAGAGTAGAATTAGTATTTGAATTATCAGCAATGACAAAAGCATTTTCTTTCAATGATAAAAGAAAACTTATGTTCGTAGATCTTCAAATATGTCAGTTCATTTTGAAGGTAGTAGTAAGTGCTGGTATTTTATTATTTTGGCTTGTCAAGTGATTTTATTCTTTATTATTAGACCAAGAGAAAAAAAGTCCTAGTATATTCCATCAACATATTCATCAGTCATCATTTTTGGAGACAGTTTTCGACATATTGTATGTTTTACTGTGCTAACAAGAGAAAAGACTAGCCATTAAGTTTATGTTTCTTTGTTTTTCAGCAAGGTCACATATCAGGAATAATGCTAGAAGTATGCTAATAAACAATATATAATGTAGGTCATCTGGGAGTAAGAAATATTTTCTAACTAGTTCTAAAGGGAAATATTGTTAAAAAAGGGATAGATGTTATTTACGCAACACATGTTGCTCTATATGTCACCATCAAAAGCATCTTGTAAACAGCTCAGCGCAGTAAATCTTCCTTGGTGATCGTCAGGGTTTTCAACTCGGTGTTAGATTTAGATTCAGCACACTCAATTCACGATATGCCTAACGTACAAAGCCTGCTAGATTATTTAGAAAGCTTCCGTTGGAAATAGGCCTTCTCTTCTGTGTTTTACGAGGAATAAATAGTATCCTGTGTTGCAGAAGCTAATATTACGTTAAGTGATGATAATTAAGAAAATTTTACATTAACAGCATTTATAATTTTAATGGCTTATGAAATGATGCTAAATTTTTGTGCTTGACTTTGATTTTGTTGAGTTCTTTAATTAATTAATTGCAATTTACAGACTATTTTTTATTGCTTCCGTTAGTGAAACAATTTTATATGACTGCGGATGAAATGATAATTCTCTAAGAATGCCTTAACAAAGTGTCATTGATGTGATTTTATAAATGTCATTTTCTCACATTTGGGAGATTTCAAAATGGTTTATTTTGTTTTCCAAGATGGTTTTTAATTGTAAATATCAGGTTTCATCATAAAGGAATTTATGTAGCTGTGTTCTGGAAAACATAAGCAATACTTTATTTATTGAGTTCATCTAATATGCATTGAGCCATATGGGAGACACAGTGATAAAGATGTGAAGTCATAAAGGCTGCTTTTATCAGATGGTCTAGCCTTTAGAATCAAGAGAACTTATTTCTCTTCTCAGCTCTAGGGCCCTCTGACATCAGGCAAAACTTTCTACTTCCCTGGGCCTTAGTTTCTTTATTTATGATACAAGAATTAATAAATCCTGCTTTCTCCACTTGCCAGGACTGTTATGTAAAATGATAAAATGATGTTAGAATGTTCAGTATGGTATGCTGTCTTTATGGGAGAAAATATGTATTTAAAGGCTCATATTTAGCAACTTCTGAAACATCTAAATTTTAGACTTCAGCTAAAAATTATAATCACTGAATCTCTTAGCTAGATTCCATGAATCTTGCTGGCCATTTTACTAAGGGATATCTAGAGGCGACATCACAGACATTTTTAGGCTGGATCTATGAAGACATCAATTTCTGAAAGTCAGCCATGTGTTACAGAATTTTTTTTAATACTAACTTCTGTTTTTGAGTTTAGGAATCTTTAAAAATATATTATGCTATAATTATGTGCCTCTATTTCTTCCAACTGTTTGTAACTAAAGTATAGTGTTGGGATCAAACCACAAAGTCTCAGTAAGACCCTCATGGAACTTTGCCCCAGCAGACCCACAGTAGCTTTAGTAAACAGCACACGTTAAGACCAGCATCTCAAAAAAATGTCGTGAGTAGGGTTGGGGTTTTTTTTGAAAGAAAACAATAAAAAGTGCATGCGTCTAAGTAATTCTATTTATACTTGTTTTCTCAGAAGAAGACCTATCAGTGCATCAAGTGTCAGATGGTTTTCTACAATGAATGGGATATTCAGGTTCATGTTGCAAATCACATGATTGGTGAGTGACACTCTAAACCTTATTACAGATAGCTTTTTCTCCTACTTGTGTATATCAATGCCTATATAATTAAACAGAGTTAAAGATGAATTAATTGTTCAGCCATCAATGTTTTACCTAGGCATGATTGATTTTTATTACTATTATTAGGCCTGATAAGACATTAGCACATTTTATTTTCTGCAAGGGCTAGTTTAGACTTCTGCAGAGGATCATATATCTACTGCCAGTCAAAACACAGGTGATTAACAAATTAAACTTCTAATCATTTTTGCATTATTGAAAACTAACAGGAATGGTTAATGAACTGGATGTTAGCTTTCCATAGAGTTTCAGACAGGTTTTAATTTCAGAAGTTATTATGGTAATGGCACTGCTGTGTGTTGCTTAAGCATCTTTGTATCAAAATCTAAAGTGGTGAGTTTTTGTGATAGGGAAATATAAATAATTTAAATTGCCATAAGATTGTTTTATATGTATGGTTTCAACAGCCTGGAAATAATCATGATCATAAAAATCATGTAAAGAATTCAGTAATCATTTTTTATTTCCCTACCAAATTTTACACAGATCTTTATAAAAGCTGTTTGGGTGAAGATTTCTGAAGTCACTCTTGGCCAGTGTTTTCAGGGATTTTGCATTTATCATATGGGCTAGAGCTAAAAGGATAATTTTTTCAGTTATTCATATTGTCCCATTATCTCCTAATTCCTCTGGGGTTAACTCCTATGTTTTTTAATTTGATAAGCACTTAGTAATAACACTAAGAGTTTTACCAGCCAATTAAACTTTATCAAGCAGATCTTTTTCTACTAGTAAAGTGACAATTACTTTATGCTATTTTTGTTACTCATTTGTGTTTTTATACTATGAGTTTTTTTTATTTCATCCTCATTGGATGGTATTTTATAATACCATAAATAATTGTGATATAATACTAAAAAGTCCAATTAACCTTATGCTCTCCTATTATCAAACTCTAAGACTGGAAAGAAAATTCAGCATTTTAGACTCTGAACTTCTTTTCAGGGGTAAACAAGTTTTATTATACACTAATCAGAAGCATTCTAAGAATGCTCAGTGGAAGGGTTGCTCCAACTGTCATTACTGATCATTAAAAGCAACCATAACAGAACTCCTAATGCTGTTATAGAAATTAATAAAGATAAATTCAAAAGTGTGTTAGAAAATTGATTAATAGCTTTTCAATAGGATTTGCTTTGTAGTTTTCAAATGATGGGTCTTTAGGAGGGTTATTGCTTATAAAAGACTAAGTACATAATTGTGCAAAGTGGAACTTACACACAACAGCTAAGATATTGATCCCTTTATCTCTATATTTTCCAGATTTAAGTACTAATATTATTAGTGATTTTCTTATACATTCAATATCCTATTCTCCAGTGTCGTAGAATAACAGTGACAGCTTTACTGAGTGTCTAGCAGGTAATGACAACATGTAAGAGAGATTTAAATAATGTGTTTCCTTGCAATTTTCTTCTATTTTGGATTCCAAACAGATATTCTTTATAAACTTTCAAAACTGCTTTTTTTTTGGGGGGGGGGGGGTTGGGGTGGCATGGGTTAGAAAGAATGAATTCTTCTGCCATGATAAATGCTAATATTTTCCATCTCTTTATTTCTTGAGTAGGGTTTATTGGTGGCAGTCATTCATGATTCTGTTTCATGATACAGTTTTATGTGGGCTTTGGCAAAAATGTTTCTCGGAATTTGCACCTTATAGAAGATTTAGCAAAATGTTGTAGGCCCTGCTTCTGTATGGTTTTATTCTACATAACTTATTTTGGGTTCTGGATTTTATTATATATCCCAGGAACCAGATGAACAGATTTACTATATTTTTCACCATGATATTCATGTTCTTTTGCCTATGTCAAATCGGAATTGAATATTGAGCAATGAGGGGACTTTTTTGACTTTCCAATTTTAGTATCGTTTGGCTGTAACATTTGTTAGTTTGTCCTGGTCCTTCTTTTGAAATTGCTTTATACCTTTCCTTTTGTAGTGCTCTTACACTCCTTGCAACATTAGTGCATTCCCAGGGCTTTCTCCCTCTACCTTACGGTGGATTAATATGACACTCAGTTCCTCTTGGGATCTGAGCATTTAACAATTCACCTTCCATCAGAGAAGCAAATTCTATTCCTTTCCACAGAGGGCCTAGTTATTTAATATTCATGCTATTTTTAATAATAAAATATGTAATTCTCTTGCACTTGAGGCCTAAACAAATGAATAGCATCCATTTAACTGTTTTATCTGTTGACCACGCATCCAAGTCCTTAAACTCCAGTCATGTTGTTAATATCTACAGAAAGAGAATGCATAATGGCAGGATGTCACAAAGGCTAAGGTATCCTTTTTTAAAATCCCAGTGTGATACTTAGTCTTTCAAATGAGGCAGGCAGCATTATTTTGTTGACTAAAATACCTCCATTGAGGGTAGGTATTTTTAGGTTGTGTGTCTGTGTATGTTTTTTATCTAATCAAAAAATAATCTCAACGAGACATTTAGCAGGGAAGAAGGATTAGAGGCTATCTGAAAAGCCTCTTACTCTTTTTGTTAAGAGGGTATATAGTGTTTTTGCAGATTTTGTTCTACATTTCAATCAGTCTTGAGGAAGGATTATGTCACCTGATGGAGAACGAGGTCTGCAGATGACCCAATGAAGTGTAACTTTAAATTCCTTCTTTAACCAAGTCATTTGCATTTGCTACTCTGTAGCACACATGTTCAGTGCAATCACCGTGCCAGACAACCTCCATGCTTCTTTCTGGAAGTGCTGGTCTCAGGCTATTGGCTAGGGACATTTGTGAAAGGAAAACCATCAATGTTTCTACCAGGTACAGACCTGGAGACGCTCTGCTCAAGGGCCGTTTTGTAGCTAG
The DNA here is from genome assembly GCF_037043125.1 of Eumetopias jubatus. NCBI lineage: Eukaryota > Metazoa > Chordata > Mammalia > Carnivora > Otariidae > Eumetopias > Eumetopias jubatus. The sequence goes on from NW_028274822.1 coordinate 46,510,212, forward strand.
GTGTGGACACATGGTCTGAGTTGCAGGAATAATTACTCAATAAAAATGCATCAGGGATTTGACTTACATCTATTAAGGAAAGAAAGAAAACCTCACTCTCCACCACATTTTGACACAGTTTCAGTAAGAAATCAGACCAGTGACTAGTTAGGGGTTTCTTTTCTTCTTTACACACACACACACACACACACACACACACACACACACACACACACACACACAAAGAGCTACAAAACATTTTAACAGCTTTCCTGGGGAAAAGATTTCCCTTTTTTTCAAGTCTGCACAGATGAGATTTTTTCTTGTCTTCCTTTGTTCCTTTCACATAGTTTATGTTGGCTTTTGACCTGAGAATACAGAAAGAAGCCATTGTGGATTATGTCTTTTAATTCATTTTTCCCCGTTCTTTATCAGCATAGTAAATATTTATTGTTATTTTCCTCTTTGAGGTTTCTGTTATTATTATTATTTAGTATGGATTAGCCCAGATAGAGATGAAACCAGGGAATTTAAATGTGTTTAACCCAGCAAAGGAATTGCCTCATATAAAATTATGAGGCTCAACAGCAGTAGAGTAAATTTGTAAGTGCTCTGAATAAAGGGCTGTTAGGCATGTGATAATATAAAGAGATGACATTGCCAAGAACTATTTATGAGAAGCTTAATTTTTTCACTCTGATAATTCTTGACCAATAATTACCAGCCTCTAATTATCTATTTTAGTTAGAAAGAAATTTCGATCACTACGGAGGTTGGCATTGCAACTAGCGTCTAACTCCCCAAAGAGACAAATGTGTTCCAAACAGCCCCAAACAACTGTCTCATGAAACATAGTGAGCAAATTGCAAGCGGCTGGTGGTAGACAACCAGCAGTACACTCACCATCGAAGGCCAGTCCACTTGACAAAGAAATGATCAAAGGGGAGAAATACCATTATCCTTGGAATTGATTGCTACACGCATGGACTTTGGAGGACGAAGGGCCAGGATATGGCAATGGCCATTTCCAGGCCTCCCTTTCAAAGTTCTCAGATGGAGAATACGAAGGGAATGGGTCTAAACCATGTACGTAAGAATTATTTTTAAAAAATCGACTTAGAAATGATTACTTTATAAGCTTTGGGTTTTTGTATTTTTCTTCTGATCCGAAAGATCAGGGTTACAATGGCAAATTTGTATCTAAGGTGGCAGAACACACTGTTTTGTGAAAAAAATGGGAAATCCACAAATAGTCACTAATAGACATGTCCCAGCAGGATCAAGGGTGATGCTTAAGAGCGTTTGGAGGAAGCAAATGTATTTATCTCTTAGAAAAGCAAAGCTCGAATTTGGAACTATAAATGACAACTAATAGGAAAACACTGATGGAAAGATACTGACTATTTTTGTTCAAATATGGAATACTCAGTGTTTCAGAGTTATAATTTTTAAAAGACCACGAAAAGATTCAAGTCTTCTGCATGCACGTGGGATGATATATACCCCATGTGTTACGTTACATGTGATATACATCACTGATGTCAAAACAAAAAAGAATGCATAAATCAGTTTTGTACACTGTGGTGAATTTTTAGTCTGTTCTTGTGGCAAGTGACATTCATGTGTTCTGCAATTTGTTTGATGCCCAAGGTCACAAATGGCATTCTTTTCCTTCCATTTCTTTAGTGGATGGTGTGCTATGTGACTAATCTTCATTATAGTTTTGTGACATTCAGTATCACTTCTGAAACATTTCAGCTTGAGTGCTCTTGCTTTACAATAGACTAAGACCAATATTTTGAGGTCTATAGTGGTTTTGGATTTTATATGTCTTAAGGGGAAATATCCAAAGATAGGGATCTCTGCATAGGAAGATAAAGGGCCGTGTTGCTCTTTTAACTCTCAGCTTTTATTGGCTGTTTCTTTTTAAAGGAATAGAAATGAATCTACAATAATGCATCTATGTGTGGGTATGTGTGTGTGTGTGTGTGTGTGTGTGTGTGTGTGTGTGTGTGTCTGTGTGTATCTGCACTCTCCTAAGAAACTCAAAGTCATTAGATTCTTTGGAGTTTGCCTTAATTCTAAATGAGAAGACTATTGAATTCTAAGTCATCATTTGTGATGGCTTACAAAACTCAGGGAATTAAGAAACAAGCATTTGGTGTTAAATATGATGAAATACTGGCTTATTTCATCAAGAGCTGGATTAAAAAAGATGAAATCTGGGCAGTTTAATGGTAACAGAAAGCTACCCTCATGTGGGCAATGCTGGCTTATTTGAAAAGCCCATAAAGGGTTTCTACATGGACCATACAAAAGGGATACTTTCTCTTTAATAGCCATCTGTACAGGAGAGATGTGAAGTGGGCCAGGTCATCTCTCCTCAGCTGTCATGATATTAACGTAGGTAATGGAGCAAGCTCGGCATTCTGCTGGGTGTTGTTTTTCATAGATGTTCATCGATTTACACAGATAATTCTATTTATTTCTTAGAGTTGGTCCAAGTGAACCAGGCAGAATAACAAACATCAAAGCATTTCCAATGACTTTATCTTTGTTTGTAACGTAACTTTTGTCTAAAAAATGGTGTCACACCTACTGTGCAGATGGCTGCATGATTTGTAAACCAGCCAAAACATTTAAACAAATGTGTGATCTGGGGATAGATTAAATAAAGGATAAAATGGAGTGTGGGCCACAAATTCTAATAATCAGATGATTTTAAGTTGTGTGCCGTGTGGAGTGATGGTCGTAGTGATAGCAGAGAAAGCTTGCCAATGACAGCAAGGTGCCTTATAGATCTCAGAATGGAGCCCGTGGCCTGGTAGGCCTCAGTTTGAGAACCACACATTTTCTGTACAGCTGGTAGCTCTGTATGGGGACATCAGATAAAACTTATGTAAAATGAAGTGTTATTGCTTAGTATGAAATTGTTCAGAGAGGGAATTTGCAGACAGTAACTGAAAACAGAATTCATGGTACCAATGAAGCAGACTGTAAATATGAAGAGGGTTTAATTATCTGCGCAATTTAACAAAAATTCAAGATGTATTCAGAAAGGACATACACAGGCATAAATCGAACACAGCTACACTGTTTTACTGAGTGCAACGTGGGGCTGCAGGAACGTGGCAAGCCTCTTCTCTGAGTAGGCTTCCTAAAAACAAAGACGTTTTCAAATAAAAGAAGCAGGGGGAGACTTTAAAAAGAAAAAAAAAAGTCTTTCCTGAATAAGATCGTTTTCAAGGCTCCTCTTAATGATTTGGATTCTTATTTCTGAAGCAAATTTGAAAGAAAATCTCTGAGCCCATTTCTTAATTTTGGTGTTAAGCTATTAAAAGAAAATCAGGGGTGTTTATCCTGGTTGTGTGTTTTAGCCTGTGCCCAGCAGCTTGGATTTACAAGAGTGAAAAATACCGGCAGTGAGTGGAGTTTCTAATTTCCTGGCCCCTCAGAAAGCCCCTTGGCCATTTCTTGTGATGTTAATTTTCCCTGAGATGGAGGGTTCGGATCCAGTCCGGTCCGCAGATTGAAGATTGAGTCTTTTGTGACTTTTGAGAACGTACTGCCCTTTAAAGAGGCCTCCGAAGAATGTTGCTCTGGAGCCGAATTCCTGGATGCCAGCCTTCCTTCCTAGGCTCCGTACAGAGAGGCTGGGAAAAGAGACTGTGCCAGATGGATCGTTCCATGTGACTGCCTCACGTTGAATCACGTTGGCGGGGCTTCTGGCTCCGGGTTTGTCCTCACCTTTGACTTGCTGGAGAATAGGCCTCAAGTGTATCCGTGTTTTGCTCCCCGCTCGATATGCTTATTCTGCAACGCGGGTATCCGCTTCTGAATGAAGTCTGCAAGAACATTTCCTGAATGGAGGGCACCAAAAGTCACGGGCAGTAGACACAGAAAGTTAGACCCCTGCCCACGCACGCACGCCTGTCTACACAGACACACCCGGGCCTGTTTCCACGGGCTCCTTCGGACGCACAAAAGGAAAAGGTCTCTGCTGACCCGTTTCCATAGGTTATTTTTGCTCGTTTCGGGGCCGTTAATAGCAGTAAACAAAAGAAAGGGAGCCAATATGGAGAGTGGGTGTCGAACTTGAGCTGCTCATATTGTTGCATTTGGTGAGCTGATGGGGTTTCGTAGGTCACCTTTAGAATTATGCCTCTGACAGCAGCAGCTACCTGCCAAGATTGCAAGGTAGCTCACAGCTCTCGGGACGGCGCCCGTGGTCCGGTAGGCCTCAGTTGGAGGGGCACACATTTGCTGTACAGCTGGTAGCTCTGTATGGGGCAGCCGTGTGGGCTGCTAGGGAGCTGGAAAGGAGACAAGCATGAAATTTCTTCTAAACCCAACTCTGTTTTTCTGTACTGTTGGCTGCTTCTCAGTTCCTTGACAAAAAAACCAATCAGGCACCCTTTAATCCGCCTGTGATTACCACTGGTATAAAAAGAGAAGCATAATGAGGAAAAATGCCTCGTTTTGTTGCCTTCAAAAGCCAACAAATTGGAGTTAACTTGACAGGAAGTGGCTTAATAATTAGATTATTTATTTATTCCTGACACATATCCCCCTGTTACTGGTCTCAGGAGACCCTGTAGATGGTACGATTTTCAAGCTGCCATTACTTCGCTGTCTTCTGTGAACAAAGAAGCTACTGTCTATCAGTCAATTAAATGCACTCTTTAAGCAGAGGCTTCGAAGACCTCAATGGGGAGAGCCCTGGGACACTGTGGCTGATGATTCCTTTCTCTGTACTGTACATCACACTCTCAACTGCAGTCCCCACAGAGATGGAATAAAGTCATGCATTAAAATATCACTTGTTGATTTGTTTGCTAATGAAGAGCCATTGAAATGTTTGTGTATTTCTATGGCAAAATTGTTGATAAAAGGGCCTACTTGCCTGCATATCTGAGTTCATCTGCTGTGAGTGCTTATTTAGGAATTATTAAAATTAAAGTCAGTAAACAACAGAGTAAAAAAAAAAAACCCTGAGAGAACAGGAGTTTTCTTGCCGTCTTCATCAAAATGAAGTGAATAAAGTCAGGAAAAAAAAAAAAACAGAGGAATTGATGTCATTTCGATCTCTTGCTTACATTGCATTAATCCAAACATGGTTTTCTCTTGACATAAAAATGTAAGTCGTTTTCAGAGTATCTGGGAGCTACATCTTTTAAGTGTAAAAAGATACTAGAATCCTTTTGTGAGAGTCATGTACCTGGATATTTTATTTATTTTTTCTTTAAGATGAATGGCATTTTTGTGGCCATTTCTCTAACCCAGTGAGTATGCGCAGAGGCTTTTCCAGGGAGTATAGTGGGGGTTTTTATAACCAGACTAATAGAACATCTGTGGCAGGTCAGACTCAACCTCACAGCCACGTAGATTGTACAGAAATACAGCTTTCCTTCTCTCTCCGTTCCTCTTCCTGTTTTCTTTTTCTTTCTTTTTTTTTTTTTTCCTTTTTCTTTCCTTAACATTATTTTATTTCCATCTATGCGGTGATGACTTTTCCACCACCACCAAGTAGTTAAGGTTTTTATCCCCTAATATATTCGTCAACTTCTCACTACTTACTGTTTGCTGTGTACAAAGCATGCCTTGGCTGGACTTCTCTGGCTCCCATTAATTGGTTTTATATTTTAAGAGTACATCTGTTGTTAGGTTGGAGGTCTAGAGGTCTGTCTAGGCTGAAAGACTCAGATAATATTGTGACAGCTCTCCACTGAAATGTTTAGCTATCACTCTGCCACTTAAAGGGATAAATTTGGGATTTTTAAACCAAGGCCACTGAACATTGAAAAGTGTCCCCTCTTTGTCCCATCAGACTTTGTAAATGTAATGAAGGTTTTAACTATAGTTTTCATGATTACCTGACAACAGGCTGTAAGGAATTAATTCAAGACATCATCAGATGGTCATATTCCTTATTTCTACCCTGTTATTCCAAGTCATTTTGTTAGAAAAAGCTTAGATACTCGGAGGTGTTCTGTAATAGAAAATGAATTTGAAACCCCTTCATTAATTGGTGATTAATATATTTCAGGATTAGTTTAAGCAGGGCCCTACCTCCTGCCCAGTCAAGTATGTTCTGGTTAATATCCAATTATCTGCACCTTCGTAGTTATTATGTCTTAATATTTCGGATATGATAACCAGAAACTTGAGAGTAATGCTAATGAGGAGCACAGAGCAAGAATTAACCAATGACATACTCAATGATCCTTGGTGGGGAAAGAATCTCTTTCTTCCCCTTAACGCATTGCTTCAGCATCTTCTGGGCACTGACTGAGAAGTAAGACTTTCAGCTACAGCAGGCAAGACTCAGACAACAAATCATTTTTCTCTTGTAATAACAGGAACCTGAAGGCGCATTTCACCTACAAACATTGATTAAGTTCATTTTATGGAGAGTAGGAATTAACAGAAACCAGTGTGTATTTTCAAACAGGAACCATCATATTCTTTATCTTTTTCTTTTAACAGAGCCACAAGTTGTTACCTTTCTAAAGGATGTGTTAATTGAGACTCATTTGAAATGCCTTTAATATTTCACTAAGGAAACACTTTTCCCCGCTACCTTTTATCCTCTTCACCTCAAATTTATCACCGCGATGTATACACGTTGCACCTCTATTGAATTTTTGTCCCTTCGAGCAGTCTGACATGCCTCCCGTAGCAGTGTCTGCCAGGGTGGTATGTGCTGCTTCAAAACACGTCGCTTTAAATAGTGCACTTTGTACATTACCCCTTTATATGCTGTATTGTAATGAAGCAACATCAGTAAATTGCAATGAAGGGCGATTGTTGCACGGGGATGACTACTACACCTTGGGGTCCATTTGCACCAGATTATTCTTTTTATTGTTATTATTACTTCCCATCTTCTTTATTCTCTTGCTGCCGAACTTGCTGTTGGCCACCGGTGCAACACAGAGGGGATCTTAAGGAACATTGCAGGCATCATTTTTTCCTCTTAGGCGCATACCAATCACCGTTCAGTTCCAAACTCAGATATCCTGGGGGCTTTGTGCATCTTTATTGATGCTACTTTACTCTGTTGACTTCATTCGTAATGTTCTTCATCTTCATCTTCTTAGAAGAACAAATTTACTGTGAATAAAAGTGACCCATTTCTTTTCAAACATTTCGTGTAGGTGTTATAAATTTGTAGTCAGGATGATCGGCTGATTTGTCCCTTCCCCCAAAGAGGTTTAATAATTTACATGGGGGGACCGAGAGGAGATTACTGTTTAAGGGAAAGCTTTGTATTTGAAGTGTCTTCTTAGATTTCCTTAAAACACAGATTAAAGTCATTATGAATATTGTCTGTGTTAGTAAACATCTCTATAAAAAATAGCTTATTGCCTGCCCCCAACCAACTACCATCCCCCAGTAACTAATAAAAAATAGTGTAGATTTAAGTGAGCGAGCCTCTGTTCTTATTGAACAGAATTATGAGCAGGGTTTTAGTTTAGGGATAATTATATGTGAATTTGGGGTGACTGTTAATCTTTCTATTGTCATAATTTTAGTACCTGTGTCCGTTTGCTTTTCCAAATTGTTAGTGCAGCTGTTGTTCTGTTTTTCTTTTCCTAAGACTGGGCTCCTGTGCAGCATTCAAACTAAAATCTAGAATTAGAGCTGACACACCTTCAATTGAACTATCAAGTCTTTTAAAACTGCTTGGCCATTGACGCCAGTCCCGCACTATTTGACCGTACACACTTCCGATTGTGGGCCAAAGAGCATTGATTTTTAGCTGTCATTTCTAGTGCACATACTGTAGAATTGAAATTTAAACCTTAATCCACTCAGTAATGCAATTAATTTTTAATGTGCAGTAATACTAATTGAAATAGCCTGAATTTAGTAAGTCACCACAAGACATTTTCAAAAGCAAGAGTCTTTACTGAGAACTGGGAGGACGGTTAATCATTGTTACAGTGTTTACAGGCTAAATGCTCACTGTGCAAACCTCCAGTGGAAAGGGAATTTTCTTTAAATTAGGCTATAGTATATCTCTTTGTGAATAGAAATATCTCAGAGAGAATTCTTACTTTCTGCCCACCAGGACAGGCGAAAAGTTTTCTGGTTAACTTTTAAAAAAGACAACATAGTTTTAGTTAGAAATATCTTAACATAGTATATGTAAAGATTATATTAACCCATTTTTTTTCAAAAGAGCAATCATGAATATTTGCAAATGAAGTCACCTGCCAACAATGTCGTGGTCAAGAGCAACAGTCTCAATAGGTAATCTCATTATATGATGTGTATTTGAGATACTGTTTCTGGATTTGATGAATACATGTATTCTCTCAGCTGCCTATAGATTCGTTGCCTTGTTTTAGTGTATGTACATTCCTGTAAACAAAAACATATCTACTTTTATCTCAAACTGTGTTCCTTTAGCTTTGGCATATTATTTCAAAATGGCCTTTTAAATGTTTTGTGAGGTTGTTTTTTTTTTTCCCCAGCCAGAGTAAGGCAAATTTTGCACAGTAAAACCAAATAGACTTCCAGTCATTTCTACACTAAAAAGGTTCTCCAACCACATTTATCTGCTAGTAAATGAGGACTTTTTAAAATGCATCAGTTCGACTGATGAATGGGCTTGTGAGTGTTCAAAATGAGCACCAGCATTGCTTTTAAAAAAAAAGGCAAGCACTGTATATCATGCTTTCATGGCTCTCACATTATAGTATTTAATAAGCCGATAGTGCTGTTAAATATTTAGTAAAGTTTCCCTGGTAACCCTGCCATCTATTCAGATGGGATTTGAAGACATTTTTGCAGTACATAAGTAAAAACGATGTTAGAGAACTTGAAGTGGTTGTAGCGTGGCATCTTTTCTAAATGAAGTGTGGGGTAACACGGTGCAAATGAGGTCAGCAGACTCATACCTACCAACACCTGAGTCATTTCACATGCTTTGAATTCAGGATTTAAACTGGGTTTTGTTTTGTCACTGTTAAGTCGAAGTGCTCTTGGGGTTATTTACATAGAATATTAAAAATGACATTATAGTATGTCAAGAAAAAGTAAAGGAAGCTCTTACATTGTGATTATTTTAGGCCGTCCTAGCATCAATGGAGCTTTATTATAGATATTTTCTCTTTTTCACTGAAGAGAGGGGAAAAGAAAAAGAGATGAGGGCAAATCGTTTATACTCCACTCAGAGCATATTATCAAATCCAGTTGGGGTTTAGTAAGTTAAATCTATTAAGCATCTATTTTGGGTACATGATGGCAAATATTGAATAACAGATATTGTTGTACACACTGATATGATGCAAATGGATCATCTTTATCAATTCTTTCTCATCATTTGTGATAGTTATTATCTAAATAGCAATAATTGTTCTTTTAATCTGGAATGACAATTGGTTTCTGGGATCCTATGCAAAAATATTGCCAGTAAATATGATGCTGACATCATTACTGTCATCATGTTGGTGGGCCAGAATTCACATTTAAGTCTTTCAGTGCTCTCGCTGTGTTATTAGTTTTGAAGGTGTAAAGATAAAGGCCGGTAGTTTGTTCAGATTTGTATGTAATATGGTTGGTTCTTCTAGGAGCCTATTTGCTTGATTCTAATTTTCATCCTGTTCTATATGCAGCCAGTGACAACAGTATTCATTCAAACTGCACAGAGACACGTCTCATCTGTAAAGCACGGCTTACTGATCTTATTTGCTATTTGTATTCTTATAAGAAGAAACATGATGGGGGGGATAGTATTTCATTTTGAAATGATGTATATCACATACATGTGCATATCAAGGATTTCATGATAAAGGATGGATCAAGGAGATAGCTTTAGGTATACATGGAGCAGGAGAGAAGGAAAGTGATACAGGGTTCATATAAAGGTGTGTTTAATATGCAATGCTTGATGTATGTTGACCTCAGGTTACAAGAGTAGAAAATCCCATTTTCCAGCTTGTTTCAAATGTAGCAAAAATGCTGCTTCAGTTGCTTTATGCTACTCACATTGGGAAAGGTGCTTATACTGTGATAATTATCATCAAGGAATATTAATGCGTTCAGCATTTGTAACCCAAAAACTCATTATAGCTTAAGCTGTGCATCATCTGTGAAGAGAGAACTTTGCCAGAATTCGCTCTTCACAGGGGTTGCCTCCTGCTTGCTGCGGAGTGGTCAGAGTACTGCAAGAGGTCACTGAGGCTATTTTTGAAAGCTGAAGTTTTGCAATTTTTGAATCACTACCTTCTGTCTAAGGGGCTTATTGTTCTTGCCTCGAAATGTTCCTCTAATTGAATGCATGGTGAAGTGCAACTAGTCATAATAACAATAATAAACAAATGAGGAAGTAACTAACTGCGTAGCCCTACGTAGAATCCAAGAGGTTGGCACCTATCGTCCCTAATTGAAGTATTGGTGTCTTTCCTCTTGTCATTGAGCAAAGGGATTCATTTACACCAGTTTCCTTAATGCAGGTGCCCTTGGGTTTCGGATAGAAATGCCCCCACTGGGGCTCCACTTCACAGCCCTCCGGTTGGAAATTGTGTAAATAAGACTGCAGGGTCAGCCTTCCCTTTTTGGCAGCAGTGTCCTTAATTAGTCTGTGACAGTCTTTCACATGAGCCTACACAGTTCCTGGGGTCATTCCTCACACATCTAAGACATCTATCTTATGCACAGACAGATATTTTTGTATGTTTGTTTGAAATCATTCCCTGGGGGACTATTGACATGGTGGGAATGAGAATCTCTGGGTGGGTTCAGAATCCTATAAATTAATCTGATCAAAATATCCAGGTAGGTGGCTCCATGGTAAATTCCAAGTGGTTAGTTTCATAAGAACATTGGGCCCTCACCTGAGGTTGGCAGCTTGTTGAAAAGGAGCCATGTGCCTAGGATATTTTTATGGGATTAAATTCCATCATTTTTCTCCCACTGATCCATCGCTTGTCTTTTCCCCTAAGTGACATTGCTCTGTGCTGCATGTTAGAGTTTGTGTTAGGCCAGGCAGAGAGCACTAATACTCAGTGCCACCAGGCTGTCTGAATTTGCAGGACTGCTGTGTTTCTGAGGTCATTTAGATGAGCTGTAAGATTGGCATTCATCAAGCAGGAAAGCTTACTGTCATGTGGGGGCTTCTTTAATGTGAGAGGTCACTGCTGTGGGTGCTGAGTCAGTCCTCGCTGAGGACTCCGAGGGACCGCGTAATCATTCATAGAGCCTAGCCGGCACAAACAAGTTGATAATCTGGAGTAAACTTGCTGAAATAGGAACTTACTTACCTCTTAAAATCACTTACAGGAAGGAATGCTGATAGAATGAGTACCCTGAATTGAGTGCAGATTTCATAGGCTTGCTCCAATGGAAGCAATCTGGGTTTTATTTTGTTGTGTGCCGTTTTGTTGTTTGGGTGCGGGTGTTGTCTACTGGGACGTCAGCTTTATTTTCTGCAGTGGTGCAACGACCCCACAAAATGGATGGATGTCCTGAACCAGAGCCCTGTTCTCAACAGTGTTGGGTTGCAGTGCTGACAGAATAGTTGAGAGATACAGTGGGTGCAGATCTTCTGTGAGGATGTAAACTTAATAATCTTTATGAATTTTGAGTAACTCATAACTCCACTTCCTCGCCAAAAGAAGAATTATGAAAAGATTGCTTCTAAATCCTTCAGCCATTCTCTGCCCTTGTGATAGATGCCATCCTCTTTACCTTGAGGCGCTGTAAATGAAAGTGATTTTTTTTTTGTGAGAGATAAAAATGTATACTTTAGAAGGAGCAAATTGCATTTTCATGTTTAAGTTCACTATTTGCACTTGATGTGGTGCGATCCAAATGTGAAGAATTGCTTTTGACATTATCTCTGTGTCTCCTGCATCCTAGGCTTGCTGCATTATTATGCTGAAGTGCACCATTGCATGGGATAAATGGAATGCTGGAAACCTGGCAGGAGTGTGAGATTGTGTTCTGTGTCCAGGCTGTTTTAGATGACTGTAACTTCTTTACTTATTGGCATACTTTAACTTACCTTAGTAACAATGCATTCAATAAAATTGTGTGTGAATACGTGTGTCTTTTAGGTAAAACTTAGAATCCTTCAAATCTTATGGGTTGGTTTAGGGGCAAAGAAAAAAAAAAGCACTCTCATCTCTAAACAAAAAGGTAATTTCAACTTTCTTTAAAAGTCTGCTTTCTATCATCTCTATCTTGAACTATCACATACTATTTCATAAACTACAATTGAAAGTACATTCATTTCAGAGGTCTTAAAATACATTCCTGGTTTCTGAATTCTAATTCAAATTTTCTCTCAGTAACTATGGTT
>NW_028274822.1:46527500-46532500 GCF_037043125.1 Eumetopias jubatus
TGCCAGGATTACTGTATCTACAGTAACGGCAAGTTGCATTGGGTGTGTCTGTGTGTCTGTGAAGGTGGAGAGATGACCGTGGTTAGCCACCCTGAGCAGCTGCTGAGCTGCAGAGTGAGCATGCTCTTCCGTGGCCTCCGAAGGCTGCCTGAACCAATCCAAACACTAGTTCTCTCCCCCACCTGCCCTCTCAAAATAAGCGGCAGTTCATTATTTATACTAGCTTGAGTCCTGGGTCCCCTTATGAGTAGCGACTAATGTTCATGTGGAATGGAGTGATATAATGTGTAATGATTTTTTGATATGAATTTCCACTCCCTGGAGACAACAAGCAGCTTCACCGTAGCCACCTGACCAGGGTGGAGAGATATAAAAAGCTAATATGTTATCTCTGCAGTGATTCCTGAGTTCCCCTCCTCATGGGGGAGGGGCTGTCGCAAAGAAGAGTTAATCCCCAAAATGTCCTCTGATGTTTGCATAGGAAATAATTGGTAATCTGATTTTTCTCGTTTTCTGAAATTCTAAAGAGGTATGCATATAGGTTAGCATTCATATTTTAAATTTATTGGTGCAATACTTGTGATGTTGTTTCACACACACACACACACAAAATAGAATCGAGTTGACATGATCACTTCCAAAACATAAAAATGAAGTTCTTTGTTTTAAAAAAATTGTTAACTCTAGAGTTAATTAGTTCTCTGCAATTTCACTGTTTCAGAAAACATACCTTTTGCTAGATAAAATGAAAGCAATGAATCTTAGACTGTGAGAGTAATGGTATTATACAGAGTATTATCGCTGAAGTAAGGAAACAAAGAAGACAAGAATTATTGAATTAGATTTAAAAATTGGCTTAATAATATGACAAAACATTTCCAGTGTTTGAAGTGAATATCCTTATGTTGAAGAAATAGGGCTGTAAAATGACTGATTTTTTTCCTCGAGATTTCTTTCCTTTTCTCCTTATTGCTATTGCATAACTTCTTTTTCTATTTTTCCCAATCTGTTTTATCTCTTGTTTCCACCTGCAGCCAATTTTCAATTATCCCCCACTCATGCTAGGAAGCATGGATAATCTAAAACACTTTATACAAATGAGATTTATAAAAACATCCACATATTCTCATACACCAAAGCTCCATTTAGCATTCCTCCAGCCCAGCGTGAGAAGGGCACCAGGAGTGGTTGTGCGAAGATGGTCAGGTAACAAGGAAACCTTTTCCCTGAGTTTATTCCCTAACAGAAGGAGGCCTTGAGAAAGGTTGGCTGCAGAGGGATTTAGCAGGGATTGGAGAGAGCCAGGCTTGGGATGGAATGTGTGATGAGGAAAAGGTGTCCAGGTCAGAGGTATTATGCACAGTTCAAATAACGTGTGAAGATAATCAGGAAGTGACTGCACACCAGCCTCCTCGGGGGCTCATCACGCCAGCACCTATTCCCTGATTAACCTATGAGTTCCATCAGCCATGTAAATTAGCACAGGCCCACTAGCCCTGGGCCTGGAAGAAATCAAGCTGTGGGAATGTACATATTTTAATAAAAATTGAATATATGTCCCACAGCATCACTCTAGGACTCACTCAGGTTTATCATTCTTGCTGGCAATCTAATGCATTATTGCTAAGTTAGTGAGTCCTGTAAATTCGGGAAAGAGCGTGGAATATTTTGAGACAAGATTTTTGTAAAAACCTGTTTGTGTACTTCAGCTATATGGCTTAAAAGGATGTAAGCAAAAAGCACCGCGCAGCTTTAGTTCCTTGGGATTTTTATTCACACAAACTTCAGCAGGCTGTCTGCTTCATAGTGGTGGGTTTTCTGTGTAAGAATGGATAGTGCGTGCTGCGTCCTCCAGTCAGCTTCGTGATCCACGTGCGAAACTCGGTTCTGATGACTGCGTCACCCAGAAAAGATAGTTGAGGCTCTAGGGAAGATTTAGGGGTAAATGGGATGTACTGCTACTAAAACAGAAGTGGACATAAAGGAACCCTCTTTCCATTTATATTTGAAATTTTTGTTTAGCATGTCAGCTTCCTACACATTCTCTTTCATGTCTTATCTCCTCTAAGACGCATTTAGTAATGTCTATCACCCCAGTACCTGGGTGCTTAGGTACTAAAAAGTGCTTTAAGAATGCAATTTGAAGACTGATAAATCAAGTCTGTTTAGCTCAGGGCAAAGAGAAGCTAAGTGGGGATTTAGTAGAAGGGAATAATATTCCTAAAAGGAAATCAGTTTGATGCCAGTAAGCTTTTTGAAGTAGAAACTAATTTGAAAGCATAGAGGTCATGACTGAAATGGAGGGACTGGACTGGACTGTCACATTTGAGCAATTTGAAGGGAAGGTTCTTTAAACACAGTGGATGGAGTATAGAATAGCTTGCCAAAATCAGCAGTGGAAATAGGCTCTGGGAGCTAGATGAATTTTTGGAAAGGAGGGACCACTGGGGTAGAGCCACAAGCAGCATTTTCAAGCAATCCTAGGAGGCATGGCAAATGCATTTGCTGAGTGTCTGTTATGATTTCAGGCCTTAATGGGTGTGTGGTTTTCCCCTCAAACTTTACCAGTTCTGCTGTATCTACATTATCACTCTCTAAATTTGTGTTTTAATACCAAGAAGCAATTAATAATCTTTCCTACTAAAACAAATAATGCATGCACCCTTCACCTTGCACCCCCACCCCTTCCAAAAAAAAGGGGGAGGGAACTGCAGGAATCATATGATACCGTGTATTTCAACTTCTGTGCTGCATTACTTGAGAGAAAATAAAGAATGTAACACTATTTATTACAGGGAGACAAATTATAGTTTTTGTTTCATGTGGAAAGTTTAGGGGTAGCAGCTTGACAGTAAATTCCATCAAATTCTACCCTGCCAGAATGCCAACATTGTTCTTCATTTTCGCGTGAGGTTTAATTATTTGCTGATTTTTAATACCAGTCAGTCATTCTTAGCATCATTGAATTAACTCTGAACCCTGTATCAGTAAAGAGCCGTATGTTGCCCCATTTTATTATAACAGTGCAATGCAGATTAAAATTGCATCTGCTAAGATTATATTGTGTATTTAGATTTCGGGAGACAGAAACACAATATTCTCATGAATAGAACGGTTGGAGCCAATAACCTGTAACCAATTGCATACTTTTTCTATTGCAAAATCTGAGCTATAAAGGATTACGTTTTGGAAAAAATTATAAATCTGTCACCACTGATCTAATCTTTACAGTGGCTTTGTAACCAGTTAGAGACTTAAAGATCATTACTCTTCTTGCTCTGATTTTAATCATAACACATATTTGGTATTTCATAACTTTCTTTTGTTCCATCAGCACGAGCATTATAAAGTGTACCACATTAATAAATAGAGGCATAATGAATGTGACTAATTGATTTTGGCAGTCGAAGACTGGCACACTTTTTATACAATAGGGAATCCATTCAAAGAAGCTTAACTGCTATTGAGAGCAAGTCTTCGATGCAGTAATGGTTTCTAATTTGGATTCCGTGTGAGGTGAGCAGAATGAAGTTATTCAGAGTAGCTCACCACTTATTAATTATTATTATTTGGTGTTTTGTTTTGTTTGCAACCTTCATTTACTGGATTGTCATTCCCTTAAATAAAATGTTTATGTTTAGTACCGGAATCAGATGCCGCCCACCCCCCTGCCCGCCCCCAAATATTCACTGAAAGCGACTCACTTATTTGGAGACAAGACGAGTTTATTAGCTTGTAAGCACAAATGCTGAACTACAGCTTCTAGTAGATGTTAGTGAAAAATTAATTCCTTGAAACTCCAAGGGAAAAATAGGTCTGAATTGTACGATCACTCTTGCCTTTAAAAATGTGAATGGCCTTCAAAACCAATTTTACCTCCTTTCTAAAATCTTTGAACACTAAATTATATTACATGGCTGCGATTTAATAGTGGACATGAGATCAAATTGGGTGTCACTGAAGCATTAATCAACCAAGTGTCATTACAGGCAGTTAACAACTCATGTGTTAAGCTTCGTCATTCAAAACCAGAGACAGTGTGTACCAGCAGACTCATCCCTTACTATAGTCAAAACTGATTTCGAATAATGCCTGTTGCTAAGGGTTTACAAGAACTAAAACTTATATTAAAAACAACTTCTTGCTTTGCTGTTTGGCACCGCTTGGAAGGACAAAGATCTTGTGTTTGACTGCAATTAGGAGAAACTCTAATGGGAAGTCAGTCATTTCTAGCCACAGTGCAATTGATTTTCCACCAATCAGAATAGGGAATGAGATACTCTAAGTCTATGATTATTAAATTATTTATGAAGTCATATTAAATCTGGTCATCGGTTCTGGCATTTCAGGTTAGTGAGGGCTGTCCAATCACTTCGAAGACAGGAGTTGGAGTATTTTGTGATTTGAGCACCAAATGCCACTTTTGACTGCTGGGATTAAATGAGATAAGTGAATTTTTCTGAAAGAAAAAAAAAAAGAAAAGTGCTTCTCTTAACATCTGCATCTTAATTGAGGTATTGCTAGGCTTACTGACTGTGAATTCTTGTTAGTTCTTTGAAATAGGAATAATGCTTACTGAGAAAGATTGCACCCTAAATCAGCATTTATTGTATCATTAATGAAACAGTGGGGAGTGACATATTTTAAGTTTCTTTCAGAAAAAGCCATAATAAGATGCAAAATTGTTTTATGGTTGCGAGCTAACTGACTCACACACACTGAGGGAATGCAGTGAAGATTTATAAGGGCCTTATTAGTAGATTGAGATTAACCTCTGGATCTCTTTCTCAGTTTTTTAAAACTGCCAACCCACTTTCCATAAACATAGTCCAACTCTCCGACACTCCACTCTCCACCCTCCACCCTCATTTCAGTACCCTGGAAGCAACATTAGGACAGTTGTTTCTCAAGAATCAAACTGTAGATTCTCACTTATTTAAAATAGCAGTGGTACCAATTTTACAAGCTTACATGTGTCCTTTGACCTCTGCGGCCCCTGG